>NC_060192.1:26730309-27030309 GCF_021184085.1 Oncorhynchus gorbuscha
CTGTTATAACTACTAGACCTGTTATACCTACTGGACCTGTTATAACTACTAGACCTGTTATAACTACTAGACCTGTTATAACTACTAGACCTGTTATACCTACTAGACCTGTTATAACTACTAGACCTGTTATACCTACCAGACCTGTTATAACTACTAGACATGTTATACCTACTAGACCTGTTATACCTACTAGACCTGTTATACCTACCAGACCTGTTATAACTAATAGACCTGTTATACCTACTAGACCTGTTATACCTACTAGACCTGTTATACCTACCAGACCTGTTATAACTACTAGACCTGTTATACCTACTAGACCTGTTATAACTACTAGACCTGTTATACCTACTAGACCTGTTATACCTACTCATCATATGGTCAGAGTGTTCACTAGACAGGTGAAAGGTTGATTGCACAAGATGGCACCATTATTTACTTTTTTTTCACACCAATTCATCCAGTGAAGTGCACACACAGGCTAAGATATTAACACACCATTAAGGTCCTATCCTAGCTGACGTGTCACGCCGACTGATTGGTTTAGTGTCGCATGCCCCCTGGTCTTGTCACTACACAGTGAGGTGCTTGCTCAGACTGAACTCACTGATCAAACGTTGGCTATTTTATCCAAATTTGTGCACCTCCATTAAGTATGTTGTGTTTCGTTTAATATGTCAGTGTGTACCGGTGGGGCCCAGGCTTGTAAAGGCAGCAGATGGACAGCCAAGTGGCTCGTCCTTCTAATTTGTCCAAGGTTAAACAGCCTCTTTATTGTGATGAGGGTAGAGTGGCCCCCGGGTGGGTGGAATCAGGATGGGTGGGGGGACACATAGGGTAGAGACAGGGGTCGAGGGTACCAGTGGTGGCCTGTTTAATTTGATCTGATGCAGCCGCGTCATGAGCAGGAGAACATAAGGTAAATGTCTTAATGAAAACGATTTCTACAGCCTCCACAGAGGCCCCAATTATACACTGCAGTCACAAATGATCAAAATAGTTTGGTTTTAAAGGACATCATCACACTGTTTTATATTTGGTATTACATTGTGTTGGCTTGGTCTGAACATATTGATTGTATATTGATTATATGTTTATCATGGTGGTAGTAAACGTAATCCTGACTGCCAGCATGCTTGCTCCTTCTTATGTACCTTCCCAATATTAACCCTACTTACTCCCTCCTCCAATGGTGGTTTGGGTTTTACTCTTTTGTTCACGCTTTTGTTTGTTATTTTAGTTTTGTTGCAGATTTGTGTTATTCTTCTTCATTTGAAATAAAATCCAGGTTTTCTGTGATGTACCCCTGCTTCTCTCCATAACACTTGTTGTTTTATTCCATTTATATTTAAAGCCTGGAATCAGACTAAAAGTCCATCTCCTGGCCATTATACTGCTTTACATCATATACACCCATAGACAAATCTTCTGAAATAGGCATGGACTAGAATACTCCATATCTTCATTGCCTTCCCAACCTAGTTCTGTCCATACTGCTTTCATATCATTCATTCTTAGCTTTTTAGTTCTGGTTTTAGTTAAATAGACATTTTTGATCTGGTTGAAGATATGAACTTTATGGAATTGAAGTTGGCTTCATCTGCAAAGCTCTGCTCTTGTGCTTCTGTACCTGTTACCAATTCAGCCTGGAAGAGAGAGTGGCCATCTGTTTTAGTCTTTCCTTCGGGATTCAGTTTTGCTCTTTTAAAATGTCTTACTCCACAAACTACGACATCACACCACTCTGATGTAAACACTGTCTAGGCCAGGGGTATCTTAGCAACCTGAAAGGGCTGTAGAGTAATGGCCAAATGTCCCCCGGCAGAGAGGAACAAACAGGGACCCAGTCAGTCAGCCGCCCAGAGAGACTCTGTCCACAGCCAAGTGAGGGTCAAGCACTCAATGAATCAATCAAATGTATTGTATAAAGTCCTTTTTACATCAGCAGTTGTCATAAAGTGCTATACAGATACTCAGCTTAAAACTCCACAGAGCAAGCAATGCAGATGTAGAAGCATAGTGGCTTGGAAAAACACCCTAGATAGGGAGGAATCTAGGGAAAAACCCAGAGAGGAACCGGGCTCTGAGGACTGGCCAGACCTCTCCTGACTGTGACAGACATTACTCCTGGCATACAGGTCTTACACAATCTAATTCACTGGTCTCTCTTTTTCTCTCTCTTTCTCTTGTTCTCTCTCTTTACACCTTTTCTTTCTCACTCCGTCTGGGTTCTCACAGCCAACGGGACGGGCTCCAGCAGCCAGCTCTCTACCCCAATTTCCAAGCAGTCCCCCACCTCCACCCCCAACAGCCCAGGCATCCACCGCAAGCAGTCCCCCACCTCCACCCCCAACAGCCCAGGCATCCACCGCAAGCAGAAGGTACCCCAGTCTCTCCACTACCTATCCCTCCCTCTCTTTCCCTGTTCTCTGTCATACTGCCTTCTCTTTTCATGTCTCTCATACTTCACCTACAAGCCCATAGCTCAGCTCAGAACTCATTGAACCGGATCTGTCCCCTAGCTCAGGCGTTTTCAAACGAGGATCCACGGTGTCCGCTGAAGCACTCAGGGGGGTCCGCAAAGCAGTGTGACACAGACAACAACACAGAGTTACACATGGAGTAAACAATAAACAAGCCAATAACACAATAAACAAATCAATGACACAGTAGAAAAAATAAAGTCTATATACAGTGTGTGCAAAAGGCATGAGGAGGTAGGCAATACATAGGCCATAGGAGCGAACAGTTACAATTTAGCAGATTAACACTGGAGTGATAAATGAGCAGATGATGATGTGCAAGTAGAGATACTGGTGTGCAAAAGAGCAGAAAAGTAAGGTAGATGGATTGGGTGGGCTATTTACAGATGGACTATGTACAGCTGCAGCGATCGGTTAGCTGCTCAGATAGTTGATGTTTAAAGTTGGTGAGGGAAATAAAAGTCTCCCAACGATTTTTGCAATTCGTTCCAGTTACTGGCAGCAGAGAACCGGAAGGAAATGCGGTCAAAGGAGATGTTGGCTTCAGTGAGATATAGCAGCTGGAACGTGTGCTACGGGTGGGTGTTGTTATCATGACCAGTGAACTGAGATAAGGCGGAGCTTTACCTAGCATAGACTTATAGATGACCTGGAGCCAGTCGGTCTGGTGACGAATGTGTAGCGAGGGCCAGCCGACTAGAGCATACAGGTCGCAGTGGTAGGTGGTATAATTTGATTTGGTAACAAAACGGATGGCACTGTGATAGACTGCATCCAGTTTGCTGATTAGAGTGTTGGAAGCTATTTTGTAGATGACATCCCCGAAGTCGAGGATCGGTAGGATAGTCAGTTCGAAGAGTGTCAACTTAAACGACCAAAACCAGATCGAAGAATAATTAATACCATCTTTGAGAACTAACACTAGCTAGAACTAACACTAGCTAGGTTTCCACTCAATTGGTGACAGATCTTGATGTGAATGTTCTAAAATCCGCATAAAGAAAATATACACCTTTCCCAGCAGTGGTGAGTTTCCACCAAACAGACTTGTTGCAGATAGAAATCAGAGCTTGATGACGTAGTGCACACACAGTACTTTTTTGCTTAAGTTTTCATGTACAAAACACATGTCACAAACTGTTGCTTTAAATAGCAAATGTGTCTACTCTGTTCTTGGGGCTTTAGCAAATGGCTTTCAGATACAGTGTTGGTAGGGTGTGCCATGCCGGTATGCTTGTCTACATGATGAGATTATTATGGCAAATATTTGTATTTGTCAAACGGCAGTCAAGCATCGATCATCATGTCACCAATCAGACCCTTGATATTTATTGGAAAAGATCATTAAGATTACTGTGCACTTTCCCCACCCTGTGAAGTTTATCGTAAGTTATTTAATCTGTAGCCTAATAAACTGCATTGTTTCCAGAGTCGTAGTGGGAGGACTAGGGCTGTTGCGGTGACCGTATTACCGCGGTCACGAGTCATGAAGGCAGTCAAATTCCACATGACCATTTAGTCACGGAAATTAGGCTTCTCCAAGCTTTGATACTGCTGCTGGTCATTAGTAACCTACCAAACCTCCTAACTGCCTGGTACTCAGCACTCTGTTGCCCCTCTAATCACTCTGACATCGATGCAAATGTAATCAAACACTTCATGAGAGCCCATGAGCAACATTTCTATAGTCTATGCAATTATGGGAGAAAACAGAGTGATGGCCTCTAATAAAAAGAGGAGGATCCCATCAGCTTTCTATAGGCTAGGCCTAGTATATTTATCTCTCAACTTTCCTGAAATTAAGCACATGGCTTATATTTACCACAGGAGTGTAACGTAGACGCTAGGAGTAGGGAAGCACGTGTAGGTGGTGAGTTTAATAATAAACGGAACAGAGAACAATATAACAAACACAAGTTTCAAACATGAAAGACACAGTTCCATTCCTCAGACAGTATTTACTAAGGGAGTGCCAGATTTAGGTGAGGTAATCAGTGAAGTGATGGAGTCCAAGTGTGCCTAATGATGAATGTCTGGACTGGTGGTTAGTAAACCGGCGACGTCGAACGCCGGAGGGAAGGAGCGGGAGTAGACGTGACAAGGAGTATAGACTACCTGGCTGGCATGAAAATAAACCATGGGGAAAAGCATCCTCCATTTGCTATTTAAGTGCATAGATGACATGTATTGTTTTCCCCTGCCCCTG
This sequence comes from Oncorhynchus gorbuscha, assembly GCF_021184085.1. Classification (NCBI taxonomy): domain Eukaryota; kingdom Metazoa; phylum Chordata; class Actinopteri; order Salmoniformes; family Salmonidae; genus Oncorhynchus; species Oncorhynchus gorbuscha. Next base: position 26,735,002 of record NC_060192.1, read on the forward strand.
TTTTGATACAGGTGCATGATAATGGTCCATTCTAAATCAAAACTAATTTCATACATGCAGTACCAGTCAAACGTTTGGACACACCTACTCCTTGCAAAGTATTTCTTTACCTTTACTATTTTCTACATTGTAGAATAATAATGAAGACATTAAAACTATGAAATAACACAAATGGAATCATGTATTAACCAAAAAAGTTTTAAACAAATCAAAATATATTTTATTAAGTAGCCACCGTTTTGCCTTGATGACAGCTTTGTACACTCTTGGCATTCTCTCAACCAAGAAACATGAGCAATTAATATTAGACTGGTGGAAGTCTGTCCTTTGGTCTGATAAGTCCAAATTTGAGATCCTTGGTTCCAACTGCAGTGTCTTTGTGAGACGCAGTGGTGAACGGATGATCTCCGCATGTGTGGTTCCCACCATGAAGCATGGAGGAGGAGGTGTGATGGTCACACTGTCTGTGATTTATATAGAATTCAAGGCACACTAACCAGTATGGCTACCACAGCATTCTGCAGCGTTACGCCATCCCATCTGGTTTGCGCTTAGTAGGACTATCATTTGTTTTTCAACAGGACAATGACCCAACACACCTCCAGGCTGTGTAAGGGCTATTTGACCAAGAAGGAGAGTGATGGAGTGCTGTATCAGATGACCTTGCCTCCACAATCACCCGACCTCAACCCAATTGAGATGGTTTGGGATGAGTTGGACCGCAGAAGGAAGGAAAAACAGCCAATTAGTGCCCCGCATATGTGGGAACTCCTTCAAGACTGTTGGAAAAGCATTCCTCATGAAGCTGGTTGAGAGAATGCTAAGAGTGTACAAAGCTGCCATCAAGGCAAATGGTGGCTACTGTGAAGAATATAAAATATAAAACAGAAATATCTTATTTACATAAGTTTTCAGACCCTTTGATATGAGACTGGAAATTGAGCTCAGGTGCATCCTGTTTCCATTGATCATCCTTGAGATGTTACTACAACTTGAAGTCCACCTGTGGTAAATTCAATTGATTGGACATGATTTGGAAAGGCACACATGTCACACCCTGACCTAAGAGATCCTTTAAATGTTGTATGTGGTAGGTCAGGATGTGACACGGGTGGGAAATCTATGTTTATATTTCTTTGTTGGCCGAGTATGGTTCCCAATCAGAGGCAGCTGTCTATCATTGTCTCTGATTAAGGATCGTATTTAGGCAGCCATTTTTCCCACCTTCAGTTGTGGGATCTTGTCTTTGTGTTGCACTCCTAGCTTTACATTCGTTAAGTTTTTTTTTTTTTGGTGGAACATTTAATATTAAAGAAAATATAGCAGAGCAGTGTATATCCATAAAATGTTGATTACTTCTACTTACCATTACCATTCATCTGATAAGACAAGATGTGTGTTTTTTCGTTTTGTTAATATATACCTGGTCTGGCTGTTTGCCTGGACAGGGGTCTCTGGGCAAGAAACATTTGAAAACCCCTGGCCCAGCTCATTCAGATAATGATCCTCCATGTTTATCCCTGTAGGACCTCTACCTGCCCCTATCTCTGGATGATGGTGATTCTCCATGTTTTTCCCTGTAGGATCTCTACCTGCCCCTATCTCTGGATGATGGTGATTCTCCATGTTTTTCCCTGTAGGATCTCTACCTGCCCCTATCTCTGGATGATGGTGATTCTCCATGTTTTTCCCTGTAGGATCTCTACCTGCCCCTATCTCTGGATGATGGTGATTCTCCATGTTTTTCCCTGTAGGATCTCTACCTGCCCCTATCTCTGGATGATGGTGATTCTCCATGTTTTTCCCTGTAGGATCTCTACCTGCCCCTATCTCTGGATGATGATGATTCTCTTGGCGAGTCTATGTAGAGCCAGCTGCTGCCGCCTGCCTGTCTCACCCAGGCCTACCTACCACTCAGATGTATCTCTGATGCTCTCCACCTTCACTAACGGCCAGCGCCCTCTAGTGTTCCTGGAGGACTTCTCCATTTGATCTCTCCCTGGTGCCACGCGTTAAGTCTACCTGGCTTGGCCACCACGGCTGTTCCACCTTTTGCTGCTTGAGAATTCACCACTAGATCATGTTTTTATATCCTATGTTGTTAAGAATGTATATGCTGGGCGTATACGACAATGATGTACGAATTACCGCCTCTAACAAATTCACCAAATCATTATATTGTGTGAAGGTTCACTATTACATGTTTGTTGTTATACTTTCAAAGGAGAGCACATCATTTATTTACAAGCAATTTCAAAAAGGCAGTTCCCACATATCGACGGTGTCTTTTTAACTTGAAAACCATGCATCCTGATATGGTGCAAACAACACATTTTCCAAATTCAAGTGAACAATTCCAAGCAGCAAATGGACTATTTATCCAGGGGTGTAGTAGTCAGACTTGAGTCAAAGTTTGAATAATGTCTCTCTGTCCATCTCTCTTTCTGTGCTATGGTTCAAGGTGTTAAAGTAATGAACATTTTTAGTTTTAGGGGAAGGCTCTTTAGCCATGAGAGTTGAATGTCCTTTTCATCCGCTGTAAATACTGTGTATAGCCATCGCTACATCCCAGCTAATGCCTAACATTCATGCGTCCATCGAGCGTCAATACAATGTCTGCCAAACGTTGAATCAACATAACATGTTTTTCATCTATCTATGAGGGAAAACAACTACAAGGCACAGGAGCCAAGACGCTCTGAAACCGTTAGAGTAGGAGTACTGGGGAGAAGTCCTCTTAGTGTGTAGAAGCCAACCAACCAACCAAAGCCAGAAAATGTGGCCCTTTTTAAAAAAACAAACAAGCACATCTTTTTTTTTATTAAAAAAGGGTTTAGGATTTTTAAGTCTAGTTTAGCATGATTATCTTTCCTCCTTTTTCAAACTGATTCTAAGGAGACTTTAATGTTCATGTGATAAAGCCAGGTGTACTATATTGAGGCAAGTTTTGAATAAACGAGCAATGTGGAAATCTGAAATGTAGATAATCTGTAATGCCCCAGTAGAGTCATACGTGTAGGCTACATGTACTGTCTGTATGTTACTGGGACCTCCCATTAGTCCAATCTGACCAGACCATGTCCATATAGGGGAAGTAGATTTTCACCAGCATAGAAAAACAATAAGTAGAGCTTCTCACATTTTGCATGGCTAGATCTTGTTTCTTTTTTTCTTAGTGCTTAATGATTGAATACAATGTTTTTAGATAGGAGGAGATTGCATTTTTGGATTTGTTTGAAAAAAAAAAAGTTGAATTTTATTGTTGATAAAATTATGTTAAAAAGTAATATACATATATTTCTAAAACAATAACACATGAATGGTTATAATAATGTAATGTTCCTGGAGAGAATGTCCAATGAAATCTGATGGACACATTGTGTAATGCAAAGTGAATTAGTGCAGGCATACAGGGACATTTTTCTGTGGCAGTCATCACAAGGAATAGTGACATACTAGCCTATTAGGTAGACAGACTATGTATTACGTATGTCAGGTGTGCACCTCTCTCTGGATCGACCTGACTCTGCAAAAAAATCTGCTAAATTGGACCCAAGTGAGCAGCGCAGCAACTAGACTCCTCCCACCCTCCTTCTGCAGGGTGATGTCATTGCGATGTCAGCACTACAGCTAGTCCAACTGCAGGTCCACTTTTACCCCGTCTGGGAATCAACACTGTGTAAAAGAAAACCTTAAGAGTTTGTTTTTCTTACGTGGACATTTCAGTTCGACTTTCTCACCAGCTGTTTGATATCTTTTATCTTTGCCCCCAGATTTTCTTCAGCTTAACATTAAGTGTCAGTTGTTTTGTGTGAAGCTGCAGTCACCATGTCAGACAGGAGGTGGGAAACACCTCTCAGCTCCAGTGGTGCCTTTTTTTGGGGGATAAAAAAAAGAAGAATAATAAAGAGGAAAACTAAGACTTGTTCTTTGTTAACCAACTGTAAAGCTTTTTTAAATGTCTTTGTAGCGCTGCGGTCAGCGCAGTGTGAACTCTCATTGTTTGTAGACTGCCAGGATAATAACTTTATCATGGTGCAAATGTATTATTCTCTTTATGACTTGGGTTACTGGGAAATGTACAATGTCTTTGATGGTGTTTTTTGCAATGTCACAGTGGCTTGTTTCAGTGCTTCGTTCTATGTATTAATCAATTCCCTTTTGCAATTAAAAGAGTTGTTCCACCTCTCCCTTTGGCTGAGACCAGTTAACCCACTGTTCCTAGACCAGTTAACCCACTGTTCCTAGACCAGTTAACCCACTGTTCCTAGACCAGTTAACCCACTGTTCCTAGACCAGTTAACCCACGGTTCCTAGACCAGTTAACCCACTGTTCCTAGACCAGTTAACCCACTGTTCCTAGACCAGTTAACCAACTGTTCCTAGACCAGTTAACCCACTGTGTATTCCAGTGATGGCTGTTCGCTCAGTCTTAACTGAGCAACAACAGTTCTACACTTCTGTCTCGTTGTTTTATTCACACCACAACCATACATCAAGATCCACACACGGTCATATCCATAAATCCTGTTGAAATCACGTGACAGTCCGTCTCCTTGCTGTTTTTGCCCATTATTAGGCTAGTGAACAAAGCAGCCTGTGCTGCAGTGGATTCTTCTGTGTAATATTAGCAGAAACATATTTGAGAAACATGCAAGCTTGGGTTCATTTGGAAGGAATTTTAAGTGATGATCATATCGCTCCCATTTAAAACGGTAAGTAGAAAAAAATGTTTACGCTACCATGGCAACAATACAGTCCGTATCCTAGTCATGTGTCCCTTGGTAGTGCTCAGGTGTATTTTTGTTGTGGGTGTCTGTGTGCACATGTATGTGTGTTTGTGGTAGGGGGAAGTCTGAAAGATATGTAGAGACATCAAGAGGTACAAAAAAATGGTATCAAAATGTTATTTGTCACATACTTCGGAAACAACAGGTGTAGACTAACGGGGAAATGCTTCCGGGTCATGTTCCAAGAATTCTAAATGAAAGATAAACAGAAGGAAATAGTGACATGAGGAATGAATACACAGTGAATAACGCATAACAATGAGTTATGGTTATATAATAAGATGGTTATATAGAAGGAATTCCACAAGCGGTACCACAGTGAGAAACGCTGTGTTTCTATTCTGTTCATGAGAACTCCCCATTTTGTCTGTCTCCGTTGCCATGGAAACACGGAGTCTCGACAGTAAACATTAATCTCCAGTATAAACTGGGGTGTCTGGGGAATTCATTGCGATGTACACTACTGGGGAGTTCCCCTCACGTTCACACTGCTTTCAATGCAGCTGTGACCGTGGCACATTAGTAGACCTGCTGGAAACACAGCCAAGCACTAAATAACTGCTGCTCTTCCGTACGGTTTCCTCTGGTAAAACTTAACAGGGCGGCTGGAAGACATGCTTTCTCTCTGAAGAGCAGTGCCCAACACGGTTGTGAAGAGAGAGCAGCATGTCAACTATGTTCTAGTAGTAAATGCATCCATACAGACAGACAAAATCTGCCTAAATCCATCATATTTACTATAGTATATCTTCATTGTTACTCATATTTTACTGGGGAGAGTGCAATCAAAACTGCAATAAGACAATACTAAGATATAAAGCATTTATCAACACATGGACCTAACCATCTGTATGGGCTAAAAACATCCACAATTACTGTGTACCTTATATAATTCAATACAGATTCATGTCATTCATCCACTAGAATATAACATATTACAGGTATATATCAACTCTGGCATTATTCTTTTTGCTGAGAGTTGGTCAACCCTATGAAGGATACAGGACTATTGACCACAGACAGAAATATGCACACATAGATACACACATGATACACATAGATACACACATGATACACATAGATACACACATGATACACATAGATACATGCTTGTATACACACACGTTTGTTTTACTACCCTTGTGGGGACCAAATAATTGATTTCAATTCAAAATGATATTTTCCCTAACCCTAACCCCCAACCCAAATTCTAACCCTCAACCTAATTGTGAACCTAAACCTAACCCCCAACCCTAATTCTAACCCTCAACCTAATTGTGAACCTAAACCTAACCCCCAACCCAAATTCTAACCCTCAACCTAATTGTGAACCTAAACCTAACCCCCAACCCTAATTCTAACCCTCAACCTAATTGTGAACCTAAACCTAACCCCCAACCCAAATTCTAACCCTCAACCTAATTGTGAACCTAAACCTAAAACAGCCTTTTTTGCTTGTGGGAATCGGCTAAATGAATTTTCCTTGTTTTAATATGCTTGTGAGGACTTCTGGTCCCCACAAAGATAGTAAAGCCAAAACACACCCACCCACCCAGACAGACAGACGGACGGACGGACGGACGGACAGACAGACACACCAGACGGACAGACAGACAGACACACCAGAAGGACAGACAGACAGACACACCAGACGGACAGACAGACAGACACAACAGACGAACAGACAGACAGACACACCAGACAGACAGACCAGACACGCCAGACAGACAGACAGACAGACAGACAGACAGACAGACAGACAGACAGACAGACAGACAGACAGACAGACAGACAGACAGACAGACAGACAGACAGACAGACAGACAGACAGACATGCTATACACACTATATGACAAAGTCTATTGGAAATGGACAGGGCAGTTGGGCAAATCTGTAAAAGTACCTTATCATACTCTACATTCTACCGTGGTGATAGGAGTTTCCTAATAGAGGCCATTCAAACCTTTGTTTTCTCATCTAGTCTAGGAATCTAGACAAGCAAATAAGTGCTCTCTAGAGGAAGACAAGCAAATAAGTGCTCTCTAGAGGAAGACAAGCAAATAAGTGCTCTCTAGAGGAAGACAAGCAAATAAGTGCTCTCTAGGCCATGTCCCTGTGCTCTAATGGCCATGTAGAGTGAATGTGTGGCTTTGACATCCTCTGCTGTAGGACTGAATCTCTGCCATGGACAGATCCATGGACACTAGATCCATGGAAGCTAGGGCTATAGTTAAGGTTAAGGTTAGGTTAGGTTTATGGCTAGCTGGGTTTGAGCTGGACTGTCATCCTGGATTTTGCCCCAAATCCAATATGGCTGCTGTAATACCATTGAAGGGAGGTGTAGGCACAAATGAATGTAAAAAACAAAAAACTGTAGGATAGAAAACCATTTTCTGAGCTGTGTTATGTTACTGTGTTATGTCTACTATTTTGGGGGTAGTTATAAAATGGCCACTATAATCCCAAAATGGTCACAATAATGAGCTTTAAGCCTACCTACTCATCAATGTTATGGACATTATAATGATCCATGTTTCTAATCCTGGACTGTCTGAACATGTTGATGTATATTTGGGAGGAAACAGAGGTTCCAAATCTGCAGAAAGGTGAAAGGAAGGGGGATTTCAGGATACTCCCTGAATTTTCTTGGAACTGTTTGATATTTGTATGATTTTTAAAATATGTCAACTTCTAGCCTTTGTTTTCCCTCTGTAGTCTATATCTTCCTGGTATGATAGTTCCCTGTCCAGACTGAACTCCCCCGACAGCTTTCATACAGTCAGTGGTAGACCATGGAGATGTCTGGGTCCACTGCTTATGTCTATGAAGATGATTGTGGAAAACAGTGCATTTTAGGGAACCCATTTGAAAATGGAGCTGACAACTATGACGGTGTCTATGAAGAGCAAAACTCCAAACACATCTCCTGGATGGAGAAAGAGACTGAGGATGCAGTGACCCTAGGAAGCACAGCACAACCTGAACACTCAGATAATGTACACACACACACATACACATATTTGTATGTGTCCACAGAGCTTGGTAGCACAGGGAAGAGACCCTTCATAGCTGTTGCGGTGTGCCTGGGGCTGCTGTGTGTTCTCCTACTGGCTGGGATAATAGTTATGTCTGTCCATTGTAAGTTTATCTACACTTAGAAAAAGGGGTTCCAAAAGGGTTCGTTGGCTGTCTCCGTAGGAGAACCCTTTTTGGTTCCAAGTTTAACCCTTTTTGGTTCTAGGTAGAACCCTCTGTAGAAAGGGTTCTACATGGAACCCAAAAGGGTTCTACCTGGAACCAAAGGGGATCTTCAAGTTTTTACCTTTACAAGACCAATGCAACTAAAAGAGAGACCAGCTACAGACCAGTTACAACAACCTGACTAAAGAGAAAGACCAGCTACAGACCAGTTACAACAACCTGACTAAAGAGAGAGACCAGCTAGAGAGGAAGAGAGAGATGATTTTAAAGGTTGGTACTACATTTCCACCGAGACTAAAATATGGGAGGAGAGCAGACTGCACTGTATCAACAGAGTATCACACCCGGTGATCATAAAAAGCAAGGAGGAAGAGGTGAGTGAGAGAGAGAGAGATGAGGCTGCCTGAGAAATCAGCCCATTCAACATCACTGGCTGTCATCATAGGCAGCTCTATGGTGAGAAACATCTCGGTCCCCAAGGCAAAAACCCTGTGCTACCCAGTAGCATGAGTAGAGGACATAACAAGGCTGCTTCCGACTGTTCTACCACAAATTCTGGGAGCTGACACTGTCGTAGTCCATGTGGAGTCAAACGACATCAGGAAGGCTCGGGAACATTGGAAAATGGATTTGAAAGAACTGATTTAGCATTAAAGACAAAAAAAACAGCCTATGTATTGATCACATCTTTACTAATGGAAAAGTAGAGAGAGAGATTGATTTCAATTCAAAATTATATTTTCCCTAAACCTAACCCATAACCCTAAACCCCAACCCTAATTCTAACCCTCAACCTAATTGTGAACCTAAACCTTACCCCTAAGCCTAAAACAGCCTTTTTTGCTTGTGGGAATCGGCTAAATTAAGGACTTCTGGTCCCCACAAAGATAATAAAGCCAAACACACACACAGACATACAGACAGACAGACATGCTATACACACTATATGACAAAGTCTATTGGAAATTAACAAGGTAGTTGGGCAAATCTGTAAATAGTACCTTATCATACTCGACATTCTACCATGGTGATAGGAGTTTCCTAATAGAGGCCATTCAAACCTTTGTTTTCTCATCTAGTCTAGGAATCTTCTAATAGAGGCCATTCAAACCTTTGTTTTCTCATCTAGTCTAGAGGCCATTCAAACCTTTGTCTTCTAAGTCTTCTAGAGGCCATTCAAACCTTTGTTTTCTCATCAAGTCATCTAGTCTAGAGTCTTCTAATAGAGGCCATTCAAACCTTTGTTTTCTCATCTAGTCAAGGAGTCTTCTAATAGAGGCCATTCAAACCTTTGTTTTCTCATCTAGTCTAGGAGTCTTCTAATAGAGGCCATTCAAACCTTTGTTTTCTCATCTAGTCTATGAGTCTTCTAATAGAGGCCATTCAAACCTTTGTTTTCTCATCTAGTCTAGGAGTCTTCTAATAGAGGCCATTCAAACCTTTGTTTTCTCATCTAGTCTAGGAGTCTTCTAATAGAGGCCATTCAAACCTTTGTTTTCTCATCTAGTCTATGAGTCTTCTAATAGAGGCCATTCAAACCTTTGTTTTCTCATCTAGTCTAGGAGTCTTCTAATAGAGGCCATTCAAACCTTTGTTTTCTCATCTAGTCAAGGAGTCTTCTAATAGAGGCCATTCAAACCTTTGTTTTCTCATCTAGTCTAGGAGTCTTCTAATAGAGGCCATTCAAACCTTTGTTTTCTCATCTAGTCAAGGAGTCTTCTAATAGAGGCCATTCAAAATGTGTTTTCTCATCTAGTCTAGGAGTCTTCTAATAGAGGCCATTCAAACCTTTGTTTTCTCATCTAGTCTATGAGTCTTCTAATAGAGGCCATTCAAACCTTTGTTTTCTCATCTAGTCTAGGAGTCTTCTAATAGAGGCCATTCAAACCTTTGTTTTCTCATCTAGTCAAGGAGTCTTCTAATAGAGGCCATTCAAACCTTTGTTTTCTCATCTAGTCTAGGAGTCTTCTAATAGAGGCAATTCAAACCTTTGTTTTCTCATCTAGTCTATGAGTCTTCTAATAGAGGCCATTCAAACCTTTGTTTTCTCATCTAGTCTAGGAGTCTTCTAATAGAGGCCATTCAAACCTTTGTTTTCTCATCTAGTCTATGAGTCTTCTAATAGAGGCCATTCAAACCTTTGTTTTCTCATCTAGTCTATGAGTCTTCTAATAGAGGCCATTCAAACCTTTGTTTTCTCATCTAGTCTAGGAGTCTTCTAATAGAGGCCATTCAAACCTTTGTTTTCTCATATAGTCAAGGAGACTTCTAATAGAGGCCATTCAAACCTTTACCTTTACACATCTGTACTAATGGAAAAGTAGAGAGAGAGAAAGAGAGAGTAGAGAGAGATATATAGAATAGAGAGAGAGTAGAGAGATATAGATTAGAGAGATAGAGTAGAGATATAGAATAGAGAGAGTAGAGAGATAGTAAGAAGAGAGTGCTGAATAGAGGGAGAGAGAGTAAAGAAATATAGAGTAGAGATATAGAGTAAAGAGATAGAGTAGAGATATATAGAATAGAGAGAAAGTAGAGATATAGAATAGAGAGATATAGAGTAGAGAGAGAGTAAGAAGAGAGTAGAGGGATATAGATATTTTCCATAGTAATCTATGGTCCATAATGTATTTTCTAGTATTTTACACATATAGCCTATTGGATTTGTTGACAACATCTTTATCTTTCTCAACAACCTCAACAAGATTAGCATCAACATCTAGATTGGTCTGACATAGCTGAAGAGGGGTCTTGGAAATGGGTGGACAGCAAACTGCTAACCACAGCATAAGAGATAAATACTCCACATAATAAAAAGGCTTCAGTAAAAACTGAAATAGTCTGGATATACTTCCTGAGCATGTTTTCTACCACAGTGTCTGACTGTCTGGTTCTCTGTGTTGTTTACCCAGTAGGTACTGGTATGACCTACCGCCTGATAATGGTGATGCCAAACCAGGAAATGGGGAGGACAGTGCTGATATAGACTCAAGTACAGACCAATTTCCTCTATAGGCGTGGAATGACTTGGGCTCCCGAGTGGCGCAATGGTCTGAGACACTACATCCCAGTGCAAGAGGTGTCACTGTAGTCCCTGGTTTGAATCCAGGCTGCATCACATCCGGCCGTGATTGGGAGTCCCATAGGGCGGTGCACAATTGGCCCAGCGTCGTCCGGGTTTTTCCGGGGTAGGCCGTCATTGCAAATAAGAATTTGTTCTTAACTGACTTGCCTAGTTAATTGAGGGTTAAACAAATAAAAAGATTTGTGAGAAAGTGTTTTAACATCACTATGACAACATACTGTAACACATAGAGTAGCATTCAGTGTACAACACTTCCTCCTCTCTCTCTCTCTACTCTCTCTCTCTTTCTACTCTCTTTCTCTCTCTCTACTCTCTATCTCTACTCTCTCTCTCTTTCTACTCTCTCTCTCTCTCTACTCTCTCTCTCTCTCTACTCTTTCTACTCTCTTTCTTTCTCTCTCTCTCTACTCTCTCTCTATCTCTACTCTCTTTCTCTCTCTTTCTACTCTCTCTCTCTCTACTCTCTCTCTCTCTACTCTATCTCTCTCTCTACTCTCTCTCTCTACTCTCTCTCTCTCTCTCTACTCTCTCTCTACTCTATCTCTCTCTCTCTCTCTACTCTCTCTCTCTACTCTCTCTCTCTCTCTCTCTCTCTCTCTCTCTACTCTCTCTCTCTCTCTCTCTCTCTCTCTCTCTCTCTACTCTCTCTCTACTCTCTCTCTCTCTCTCTACTCTATCTCTCTCTCTCTCTCTCTCTCTCTCTACTCCCTCTCTCTCTCTCTCTCTCTCTCTACTCTGTCTCTCTCTCTCTCTCTACTCTCTCTCTCTACTCTGTCTCTCTACTCTCTCTCTCTACTCTCTCTCTCTCTCTCTCCTCTATCTCTCTCTCTCTCTCTCTACTCTCTCTCTCTCTCTCTCTCTCTCTCTCTCTCTCTCTCTCTCTCTCTCTCTCACACATGTTGTATTGGATATTATTAATACAATTTCTACGTATTTCCTGAGATTGTATCAGTGTTTCACACATCATCAGACACAACATACAGTCAGTGCAGTAGTCTTAACTGAGTGCATTTCACAATAGAAATTATCATTTTGCTGTCACAATACCAAACCAAACACACACACACACACCTACACACTTGTTGTATTTTGTTGTATGAGCATATTACAGTTATTTACAATCACTTTGGCACTAATTTCGGAACCTTGATGTCATTTTTCAAAACTCTTGACACAAAACTCACAACCGATGATCAAAATGTACATTTTTCAAAACTCTAACAGTTTTTCCAATTGCTTGGATACAATACACATAAAGCTAAGATCATTTGTTCATTGAACTAAAATCACCTGTTCAAAATGACACAACTTAACATCAAAGTATTACCATTTCAAAATGCAATTCACACATTACATCTGAAATGACTGTCTACTCATTTCATTACAATGATCTAACTATCAATTGATACAACTGCTCAAAATGATAAGTGTCTGTTGCATTACTCTTAATGCATAGTTTTATGGAAACTGACAAACAATATTCCATGTTTAGATCATGAAAGTTTCACGATAACGAGATCCATTGACACCAATTACCTTGGAACATGAACCAATTGGACTATATTATCTATGGATGTAATATTTCATCATCATTCTTATCAGACAATGTTTCTATGGTCCCATGTACCAGTTTTCCAGACCATGTTTTCAGATTTGACATTATTGTACACTCACTGGCCACTTTATAAGGTACACCTATATAGTACTGGTTAGGACCCCCTTTTGCCTCCATTACGGCCTGAATTATTCACGGTGTTGTACGTTAAGAGATGCCCTTCTGCACACCACTGTTTTAAACAGCTGTTATTTGAGTATTTGTGGCCTTTCTGTTAGCTTGAATGAGTCTGGACATTCTCCTCTGACCTCTCTCATTAACAAGGTGTTTTTGCCCACAGAACTGTCGCTCACTGAATGTGTTTTGTTTATCGCACCATTCTCTGTCAACTCTAGAGACTGTAGTGCGTAAAAATCCCAGGAGGGCAGCTGTTTCTGAGATGCTGAAATCACCATGTGTGGCATCAACAATCATACCACGGTCAAAGTTGCTTAGATAACGCATCTTGCCCATTCTAATATTTGGTCAAACAACATCTAAAGCGCTCTACTCTATATACTCTATATATTGAGTTGCAGGCAGCCACATGATTCGCTGTTCGAATGTAACTTTCCTTGATGAGCTAAATGAGGTCTGTAGAGCTGATGGCGTGACCTATGTCATTGTGTGGGATAATGTCAGGTTCCACCATTCTCAAATGGTGCAAGCATGGTTTCAGGCACAACCACAATGTACCACCCTGTACTTACCCCCATACTCTCCTTTCCTTAACCCGATTGAGGAATTTTTCTCCACATGGAGGTGGAAGGTATGTGATAGGCGCCCTCACGGACAAGCCGCCCTTCTCCAGGCCATGGATGACGCATGCAATGACATCATGGCAGACTAGTGTCAGGCCTGGATTCGCCATGCCCAAAGATTCTTCCCAAGATGTTTAGCTAATGAAAACATCCATTGTGATGTGGATGAGAACCTGTGGCCAAATCCACAAGACAGGGTTGAGGGAAATATAGAAGAACAGTAATCAACCCTTTGTTTGGCTTTTTACAGTAAACCAGGTGAGGAACACTGCAGTGATGTTTTACAGTAAGCCAGGTGAGGAACACTGCAGTGATGTTTTACAGTAAGCCAGGTGAGGAACACTGCAGTGATGTTTTACAGTAAGCCAGGTGAGGAACACTGCAGTGATGTTTTACAGTAAGCCAGGTGAGGAACACTGCAGTGATGTTTTACAGTAAGCCAGGTGAGGAACACTGCAGTTTATGTTTTACAGTAAGCCAGGTGAGGAACACTGCAGTGATGCTTTACAGTAAGCCAGGTAAGGAACACTGCAGTGACGTTTTACAGTAAGTCAGGTGAGGAACACTGCAGTGATGTTTTACAGTAAGCCCGGTGAGGAACACTGCAGTGATGTTTTACAGTAAGCCAGGTGAGGAACACTGCAGTGATGTTTTACAGTAAGCCAGGTGAGGAACACTGCAGTGATGTTTTACAGTAAGCCAGGTGAGGAACACTGCAGTGATGTTTTACAGTAAGCCAGGTGAGGAACACCGCAGTTGATGTTTTACAGTAAGCCAGGTGAGGAACACTGCAGTGATGTTTTACAGTAAGCCAGGTGAGGAACACTGCAGTGATGTTTTACAGTAAGCCAGGTGAGGAACACTGCAGTTGATGTTTTACAGTAAGCCAGGTGAGGAACACTGCAGTTGATGTTTTACAGTAAGCCAGGTAAGGAACACTGCAGTGATGTTTTACAGTAAGCCAGGTGAGGAACACTGCAGTTTATGTTTTACAGTAAGCCAGGTGAGGAACACTGCAGTGATGTTTTACAGTAAGCCAGGTGAGGAACACTGCAGTGATGTTTTACAGTAAGCCAGGTGAGGAACACTGCAGTGATGTTTTACAGTAAGCCCGGTGAGGAACACTGCAGTGATGTTTTACAATAAGCCAGGTGAGGAACACTGCAGTGATGTTTTACAGTAAGCCAGGTGAGGAACACTGCAGTGATGTTTTACAGTAAGCCAGGTGAGGAACACTGCAGTGATGTTTTACAGTAAGCCAGGTGAGGAACACTGCAGTGATGTTTTACAGTAAGCCAGGTGAGGAACACTGCAGTTGATGTTTTACAGTAAGCCAGGTGAGGAACACTGCAGTTATGTTTTACAATAAGCCAGGTGAGGAACACTGCAGTGATGTTTTACAGTAAGCCAGGTGAGGAACACTGCAGTGATGTTTTACAGTGAGCCAGGTGAGGAACACTGCAGTTGATGTTTTACAGTAAGCCAGGTGAGGAACACTGCAGTGATGTTTTACAGTAAGCCAGGTGAAGAACACTGCAGTGATGTTTTACAGTAAGCCAGGTGAGGAACACTGCAGTGATGTTTTACAGTAAGCCAGGTGAGAAACACTGCAGTGATGTTTTACAGTAAGCCAGGTGAGGAACACTGCAGTTGATGTTTTACAGTAAGCCAGGTGAGGAACACTGCAGTGATGTTTTACAGTAAGCCAGGTGAGGAACACTGCAGTTGATGTTTTACAGTAAGCCAGGTGAGGAACACTGCAGTGATGTTTTACAGTAAGCCAGGTGAGGAACACTGCAGTTGATGTTTTACAGTAAGCCAGGTGAGGAACACTGCAGTGATGTTTTACAGTAAGCCAGGTGAGGAACACTGCAGTTGATGTTTTACAGTAAGCCAGGTGAGGAACACTGCAGTGATGTTTTACAGTAAGCCAGGTGAGGAACACTGCAGTGATGTTTTACAGTAAGCCAGGTGAGGAACACTGCAGTTGATGTTTTACAGTAAGCCAGGTGAGGAACACTGCAGTGATGTTTTACAGTAAGCCAGGTGAGGAACACTGCAGTTGATGTTTTACAGTAAGCCAGGTGAGGAACACTGCAGTGATGTTTTACACAGTAAGCCAGGTGAGGAACACTGCAGTGATGTTTTACAGTAAGCCAGGTGAGGAACACTGCAATTGATGTTTTACAGTAAGCCAGGTGAGGAACACTGCAGTGATGTTTTACAGTAAGCCAGGTGCGGAACACTGCAGTTGATGTTTTACAGTAAGCCAGGTGAGGAACACTGCAGTTGATGTTTTACAGTAAGACCGGTGAGGAACACTGCAGTGATGTTTTACAATAAGCCAGGTGAGGAACACTGCAGTGATGTTTTACAGTAAGCCAGGTGAGGAACACTGCAGTTATGTTTTACAGTAAGCCAGGTGAGGAACATTGCAGTGATGTTTTACAGTAAGCCAGGTGAGGAACACTGCAGTTGATGTTTTACAGTAAGCCAGGTGAGGAACACTGCAGTGATGTTTTACAGTAAGCCAGGTGAGGAACACTGCAGTGATGTTTTACAGTAAGCCAGGTGAGGAACACTGCAGTTGATGTTTTACAGTAAGCCAGGTGAGGAACACTGCAGTGATGTTTTACAGTAAGCCAGGTGAGGAACACTGCAGTTGATGTTTTACAGTAAGCCAGGTGAGGAACACTGCAGTTGATGTTTTACAGTAAGCCCGGTGAGGAACACTGCAGTGATGTTTTACAATAAGCCAGGTGAGGAACACTGCAGTGATGTTTTACAGTAAGCCAGGTGAGGAACACTGCAGTGATGTTTTACAGTAAGCCAGGTGAGGAACACTGCAGTGATGTTTTACAGTAAGCCAGGTGAGGAACACTGCAGTGTTGTTTTACAGTAAGCCAGGTGAGGAACACTGCAGTGATGTTTTACAGTAAGCCAGGTGAGGAACACTGCAGTGATGTTTTACAGTAAGCCAGGTGAGGAACACTGCAGTTGATGTTTTACAGTAAGCCCGGTGAGGAACACTGCAGTGATGTTTTACAGTAAGCCAGGTGAGGAGCACTGCAGTGATGTTTTACAGTAAGCCAGGTGAGGAACACTGCAGTGATGTTTTACAGTAAGCCAGGTGAGGAACACTGCAGTGATGTTTTACAGTAAGCCAGGTGAGGAACACTGCAGTGTTGTTTTACAGTAAGCCAGGTGAGGAACACTGCAGTGATGTTTTACAGTAAGCCAGGTGAGGAACACTGCAGTGATGTTTTACAGTAAGCCAGGTGAGGAACACTGCAGTTGATGTTTTACAGTAAGCCAGGTGAGGAACACTGCAGTGATGTTTTACAGTAAGCCAGGTGAGGAACACTGCAGTGATGTTTTACAGTAAGCCAGGTGAGGAACACTGCAGTTGATGTTTTACAGTAAGCCAGGTGAGGAACACTGCAGTGATGTTTTACAGTAAGCCAGGTGAGGAACACTGCAGTGATGTTTTACAGTAAGCCAGGTGAGGAACACTGCAGTGTTGTTTTACAGTAAGCCAGGTGAGGAACACTGCAGTGATGTTTTACAGTAAGCCAGGTGAGGAACACTGCAGTGATGTTTTACAGTAAGCCAGGTGAGGGACACTGCAGTTGATGTTTTACAGTAAGCCAGGTGAGGAACACTGCAGTGATGTTTTACAGTAAGCCAGGTGAGGAACATTGCAGTTGAGGTTTTACAGTAAGCCAGGTGAGGAGCACTGCAGTGATGTTTTACAGTAAGCCAGGTGAGGAACACTGCAGTTGAGGTTTTACAGTAAGCCAGGTGAGGAGCACTGCAGTGATGTTTTACAGTAAGCCAGGTGAGGAACACTGCAGTTGATGTTTTACAGTAACCCAGGTGAGGAACACTGCAGTGATGTTTTACAGTAAGCCAGGTGAGGAACACTGCAGTGTTGTTTTACAGTAAGCCAGGTGAGGAACACTGCAGTGATGTTTTACAGTAAGCCAGGTGAGGAACACTGCAGTGTTGTTTTACAGTAAGCCAGGTGAGGAACACTGCAGTGATGTTTTACAGTAAGCCAGGTGAGGAACACTGCAGTTATGTTTTACAGTAAGCCAGGTGAGGAACACTGCAGTTGATGTTTTACAGTAAGCCAGGTGAGGAACACTGCAGTTATGTTTTACAGTAAGCCCGGTGAGGAACACTGCAGTGATGTTTTACAGTAAGCCAGGTGAGGAACACTGCAGTTGATGTTTTACAGTAAGCCAGGTGAGGAACACTGCAGTGATGTTTTACAGTAAGCCAGGTGAGGAACACTGCAGTTGATGTTTTACAGTAAGCCAGGTGAGGAACACTGCAGTGATGTTTTACAGTAAGCCAGGTGAGGAACACTGCAGTTGAGGTTTTACAGTAAGCCAGGTGAGGAACACTGCAGTTTATGTTTTACAGTAAGCCAGGTGAGGAACACTGCAGTGATGTTTTACAGTAAGCCAGGTGAGGAACACTGCAGTGATGTTTTACAGTAAGCCAGGTGAGGAACACTGCAGTTGATGTTTTACTGTAGTTTTTTCTTTTTTGGTAGCTAATTATTTTTGCTTTGATTCAAAGAAACCTATGTTGTGATTTTATTATATTTTATCAATAAATGTCAGATTTTGTTCAACGATTCCAGTGTCTGTAATATTCTCTCTACTAGTCCTTTTACAGTGATTTATTTACATGTAGTAGCATATTGAAACATGTATCACATATTTTGTACTACAATATTTAATGATTGTACGAACAACTACACAGTGAAACTATCGGTATCTTGTGTGTGGGTGATCTAAATTAATGTTACTATGGTATTTCATGATAAATGAGTTACAGTGGGGCAAAAAAGTATTTAGTCAGCCACCAATTGTGCAAGTTCTCCCACTTAAAAAGATGAGAGAGGCCTGTAATTTTCATCACAGGTACACCTCAACTATGACAGTCAAAATTAGAAAGTAAAATCCAGAAAATCACGTTGTAGGATTTTTTATGAATTTATTTGCAAATTATCAGTGGTCTTGAATGCACAATGCAATATTTCTGAACATTGGACAGCCTGTGTTACAAGTGATGACCGTTTTGAGTTTTGTGTCTAGAGTTTTGAAAAATAACCACTAGGTTCTGAAATTAGTGCCAAAGTGATTGTAAAAAACTGTAAGGCCAGGCATCAAACCCTTATAGGGTCTTTCATTCCCCTTTATTCATATACCAATCAACTTTTACCAGTTGAACATAAGCACAAATATAATACTTTGCAAAACTCTTTTTGTAAATTTTAATACAAAATATACAAATGAATCAATACCTCATTAAATATGTGCATATACCGCAAATCAATTTGTCTGAAAACTGGATTAAGTCAGCCTAAATATGTTATTTATCAAACAGTTTTTTAGTCTTCTGTCATGTATATAAAGTATCATGTATATAAAGTGTCATGTATATAAAGTATCATGTATATGAAATACTGGGATGCAAACTCATACTTGAACACATTTCAACTCTATAACTGACATGGTACAGCTGTCTTCTTTATGATTTGCCCATAACCATGTGTTTGAGGTGTATACTTTTGTGTCAAAGTAGACTTGTTTAAGACTAGACTAAGAAACACTGTGTGACCCTGATTCAGCCCCTGGAGTAAAAGGTTTTAAAGAGAAGTACACTGACTACCAATCGCTATTCAGGCACAATCCCCATCTCTTCAAAGTAAGTTACTACATATTGTGTGTGTGTGTGTACGTGTGTGTGACTTTGCCTATAAAATACTACATTCAAGCTGTGTGTGTGTGTGTGTGTGTATGCGTGCGTGCGTGCGTGCGTGTGTGTGTGACTTCGCCTACAAAAGACCACATTCCTTTACCACTTTGGACAGACAAGATTGCACCATAGCAGAGGCTCCCAAGCCTTTACTGCACACAACCCCAAATTGACAAAAAATGTATTCCTTAATTATTAAAGCTGTGTGTTCATATTCACTCAATGACATGGAAGTGGATCATAATACTGTATGAGGTAGTTGACCCCCTTTGAATCCATTGTTGCATTGTGGGAGGAGAAAAGCATGCATACATTTGAAAACAACATGACAGGCCTACTTTTTCTTCTATCTAGGAAATGTATTGCACAACGAGCTACATTTGTTTTTGGACATTTTTATTTTATTTTGCGCATTTCTTTTCGGATAATTTGCCTTATGACGTGGGAGTGACGAAGGGCTGTCTCATTTTAAACAAGTGCATTTCTGTCCACATTCACTCTCCTCATTGACTTTCCTCGATTACCTCTGACCTTTTTTGGAAAGGATACGAGAGAGGACGGAGGAGAGAGGACGCAGGAGGTGAGCTAATCCAATTGAGAGAAGGCCACAGTCTGCATCCCACTGAACTCACATGTATTGCCTTATTTGCATATAATAAAATATTTCAGAAAAATTGTAATACAACAAAGTATTATATTTGTGTCTTTATTCAACTGGTAAAAGTTGATTGTGACATGAATAAAAGAAGGAGGGAAATATTTGGGTGTGATGTCTGGCTTTAATTCTCAGTATGGCAGACATTTCAGATTCACAGTAAAGCATAGATATATAACACAACTCGGAAAATGGTATTCTATCATAGATATTTTTACATTTATAGGTGCCCAAAACTTCCATTTAATGGTATTGAGGCAGACATATTGGATTTTGGGGCATTATCCAGAATGGCCCGAAAGCTTAATTGCAAGAGTAGTTGATGGACAAGCATAATCCACCGAGAAACCTTTGACAGGACAAAATGTATATTTTTATGTCTCTGGGCCCTATCTCCAGGGTTAAGGTTAGATTAGGGGACTAAAAGTTCAGTACAGTATGTTACCCACGAGGGGGACTGGGCGCAAGGGCGTGTAGGAACATTTCTTGAAGATGCCAGAGAGGTTAGGGCAAAAGTTCACACAGCCCACTCCAAAAACCTACCTGTTGAACAGATCTGCCCTGTAGCTCAACTGAACCACTTGCTTTACCACGTCTGGCACTGGCCAGAACAAAAACATTGGTTTGTCTGCCATCTGGTGGCTTGTCAGGGCATGACGAGTTCACCCCTTTATTTGTTGCCTTTCCCTAGGAATGTGTAGGACTTGCCACGGCATGGATTCATTGTCTAAGGAATGCACTAGGAGTTTGGCATGAGGATCAGGAGTCTGAGTTCCATCTGCCTGCAGAAGGGTGATGGTGAAAGTGATTTGATACAGGCGGAGGCTGTTGTACTGGAGCTCTGGTTGGCAACTAAACAGGACATCTTCATCCTGAGGTCGACACCAGGTCGTTTGGCACCACTGGCTACTTGTCACTAGACTGACTTTTCACTAGACTGACTTGCTAAGAATCCCCCTCATCAGGGGAGGACTCTGATATTAGACATCATGACAAGGTCACTAATTCGGGCTCTGGCTTTTGAGTCATTACTGCAATTACTGAAAAAACGGAGATGTTTCAACACTTTGTGTGAACTGCTGAGAATAGGGTTTGGCAGTGGTTACCATAGAGTTGAATTTAGAAGGGAAATGGGTTTATAGTTAACAATCCTGTCTTGTGGCATTTAACCGACACAGGCCGGGCCAGACACAAGTTACCAATAGAAGAGTGACAGTACATTCTGCAGTAACTACAGTAAGGGACTTCACATTCACTCAAACTCAGACGCAGACAGCTTTCATGTTTCTTGTCTCTGTAACTGGAATGGTACCAGGGGTCATTGGGAGATGTCACACTGAAGAGAAGGCATCCGGCTGATTCTGATACAAATAGCCGTTTATGGGACACAACTCTGCCAGTAAAACTCACAAGTGTAGGGTTGTGCTTTGTTTGCCTTTGAACACGAAGCTCCACAGAACTATGACAGGATATAGCTTTACGTTCCCCACATGGTTTCTGAGAATGAATCAGCAACCATGTGAATCAGCGTTTGCACTGACTTCCTATTAGTCTTCTCATGAATGATGTCCTAACACTGACTTCCTATTAGTCTTCTCATGAATGATGTCCTAACACTGACTTCCTATTAGTCTTCTCATGAATGATGTCCTAACACTGACTTCCTATTAGTCTTCTCATGAATGATGTCCTAACACTGACTTCCTATTAGTCTTCTCATGAATGATGTCCTAACACTGACTTCCTATTAGTCTTCTCATGAATGATGTCCTAACACTGACTTCCTATTAGTCTTCTCATGAATGATGTCCTAACACTGACTTCCTATTAGTCTTCTCATGAATGATGTCCTAACACTGACTTCCTATTAGTCTTCTCATGAATGATGTCCTAACACTGACTTCCTATTAGTCTTCTCATGAATGATGTCCTAACACTGACTTCCTATTAGTCTTCTCATGAATGATGTCCTAACACTGACTTCCTATTAGTCTTCTCATGAATGATGTCCTAACACTGACTTCCTATTAGTCTTCTCATGAATGATGTCCTAACACTGACTTCCTATTAGTCTTCTCATGAATGATGTCCTAACACTGACTTTGTGTACGCAATTGATGGTGAGAATGTTTAGGAGGGATCTTGAGAGTTGCTGTGTGTGGAGTGAGTCAGGTTGGTTTTCCTCTCTGTCTGGGTCCCTACTAGGGTAGAAGTGCCCTGAAGAAGTGCCCTGAAGAAGTGCCCTGCCTGTTCCATCAACATGGAGACTACTAGTCATGTTGTGTTACACAATCTAGAACTGGACCCCTGAGAGAGCTGGGCTGCCCTGGGCTGTTACAACTACATGTACATAAATTCCTCATGAAACCTCAGTCACGTAAGCCTAGTTTCAACATTGTCTCAGAGCATTTCGTATTATTCTGTACAATGATCCGGGGACACTCCGTTTAGTATGATATGTTACGTTTTGTATGGTATGTATTAATTTGTGGATGTCCATCATCCATTTCGTATGATATGTTATGAATGTTAGCTAGGTGGCTAACGCTAATGTTAGCTATTACTAGGGGTTAAGGTTAGGGGTTACGCTCAGGTTAAAGGGTGAGGTTAGGGGAAGGGTTAAGGTTAGGGGAAGCATTATGGAAGGGTTAAGGTTAGGGGAAGCATTATGGAAGGGTTAAGGTTAGGGGAAGCATTATGGAAGGGTTAAGGTTAGGGGAAGCATTATGGAAGGGTTAAGGTTAGGGGAAGCGTTATGGAAGGGTTAAGGTTAGGGGAAGCATTATGGAAGGGTTAAGGTTAGGGGAAGCGTTATGGAAGGGTTAAGGTTAGGGGAAGCGTTATGGAAGGGTTAAGGTTAGGGGAAGCATTATGGAAGGGTTAAGGTTAGGGGAAGCATTATGGAAGGGTTAAGGTTAGGGGAAGCATTATGGAAGGGTTAAGGTTAGGGGAAGCATTATGGAAGGGTTAAGGTTAGGGAAGCATTATGGAAGGGTTAAGGTTAGGGGAAGCATTATGGAAGGGTTAAGGTTAGGGGAAGCATTATGGAAGGGTTAAGGTTAGGGGAAGCGTTATGGAAGGGTTAAGGTTAGGGGAAGCGTTAGGGGAAGCGTTAAGGTTAGGGGAAGGGTTAAGGTTAGGGGAAGCGTTATGGAAGGGTTAAGGTTAGGGGAAGCGTTAGGGGAAGGGTTAAGGTTAGGGGAAGAGTTAAGGTTAGGGGAAGAGTTAAGGTTAGGGGAAGGGTTAAGGTTAGGGGAAGCGTTAGGGGAAGGTTATGGGAAGGGGAAGGGTTAAGGTTAGGGGAAGCGTTAGGGGAAGGGTTAAGGTTAGGGGAAGCGTTAGGGGAAGGTTATGGGAAGGGTTAGCTAACAAGTTTTTGAGAAGTAGCAAGTAGTTGCAAAGTTGTCTGTGATGAGATTTGAACACACAAGCTTCAGGTTGCTAGATGTTCATGTTATATACCTGCCCACCCAACTCATCTTTTTTTTCCCCTTAAAAGTAACCGAATCTTATGTAACCATATCATACTAGTTTGTGTTTCTCGGATTGACTTTTACTATGTTATGTCTAGTCTATGAGACCAGTCTGCTAGTTTATATTATGTTGCATCACAAGTACTACTGGTCTTGATATTGTGAGCTTTGGGTTGTATATGAGACCTCAGAGTTGCTCCGATGGCCCTCTTCGCTCCTATCTCTGCTGGTCCATGCGTCCCCTTTATTTTGGGAATCTCTTCAGGCCGTGTTTCACTCTAGCATGGATTTGACCTAATTTGCTGCTGCCATGTTCAGAGTTGTGTGACTGTCCCTTGGCTGAGCGCTTGGCCCTGCCACACACAGACCGAGGCCAGGCAGCCAGACAGGATTTGTGTCTCTCTGTCTGCTCGAATTTTAAACTAATAACTGTAATTTCCTCCTAAAGCCTGTCTCATGGCATACAGGGACCACCAGGCCACTACATGATGTGGACGAGCACACAGCTCATCCCACTACACAATGCTACCTCACTAAGACAGTACACGGCTCATCCCACTACCAATGCTACCTCACTAAGACAGTACACAGCTCATCCCACTACTAATGCTACCTCACTAAGACAGTACACAGCTCATCCCACTACCAATGCTACCTCACTAAGACAGTACACATCTCATCCCACTACCAATGCTACCTCACTAAGACAGCACACAGCTCATCCCACTACCAATGCTACCTCACTAAGACAGCACACAGCTCATCCCACTACCAATGCTACCTCACTAAGACAGCACACAGCTCTTCCCACTACCAATGCTACCTCACTAAGACAGCACACAGCTCATCCCACTACCAATGCTACCTCACTAAGACAGCACACAGCTCATCCCACTACCAATGCTACCTCACTAAGACAGTACACAGCTCTGTATACAGACAATTCTGTGGAATATTTCCAGCCCATTTATTTTTAATTTGGCATTGAGTTTCCACAAAATTAGACAGCGCAACCGTCCGCCAATAAGGTGTAGTTATGCAAACAAGTCAGCTTTACAGACTACAGGTGCACGACAAAACATTGAAGGGAACCACACTGTATTGCTGTAAGTCTATCAGTGCTCACAGTGTCTCTCGGTTGATGACATCTCGATAGAGAAGCATAAAGGCAATCCTGCCGGTAAATCTAGTTTCTGTGGTTTCATTCAACCAGCTGTGGAGTATCATTGGACTGTTATCTCTGCTCTATCCGCAACAATGGAACAGGAATGGTAACAGGTATGCTAACTATTGTTGAATGGGCCTATCAGGAGAAGAGACAGGTTTCGCCCAGCCGGACGAGCTTCCACTAGTCCTTTGATCCAACAGAGAGTGGCAGCAAAGTTCTCCTCCCACCTGACTTCGACCTCCTACAAACTCTCCCTTCACTGCCCTCTTCTCACCTCCTCCCTCCTCTCTCTCCTCTCCTCTCCCCTCCTCTCCTCTTCCTCCTCTTCCATGCCTCCTCTCCCTTTTCTCTTCTTCTCTCCCCTCCTCTTCCATACTCTCCCCCTCTCGGGGCAGCAGGTAGCCTAGAGCTTAAGAGCGTTAGGACAGTAACTGAAAGGTTGCTGGTTTGAATCCTCTAGCTGGTAAGGAAAAATCTGCTGTTCTTCTCTTGATTTCTTCTTTGATCCATACTCTCTTCTCTTGATTAAGGCAGCCCCTCACACCTCTCTGATTCAGAGGGGTTGGGTTAAATGCATCTGACTAGGTATCCCCATAACCGTGGGAAGTAGGGGGGCTGAGGATACTGATAAATACCAATACAAAACATATCTTCCCTTCTCTCCTCTTCTTCATCTCTTCCCTCCCCTCTCTCATATTCCCTCCTCTTCTCTCCTCTTCCTGCCTTTCCGCTTCTCTCCATCCTCTCCTCTTCCCTACCCTCCTCTCCTCCCTCTCCTCTCCCTCCTATCCTCTTCCCTCATCTCCTCCGCTCTCCCACCCCTTTCCACCTCTCCACCTCTCTCCTCTCCTCCTCTCCTCTCCTCTCCTCTCCTCTCCTCTCCTCTCCTCTCCTCTCCTCTCCTCTTTCCTCCTCTCCTCTTATCTTCCCTCCTCTCCTCTTCTCTCCCTCCTCTCCTCTTCTCTCCCCTCCTCTCCTCTTCTCTCCTCTCCTATTCCTCTCCTCTTCCCTCATCTCCTCTCCTCTCCCGTCTCTTTCCACCTCTCTCCTCTCCTCTTACCTCCTCTCCTCTTTCCTCCTCTTCTCTTCTCTCCCTCCTCTCCTCCCCTCTCCTGCCTCTTTCCATCTATCCCTCCTCTACTCTTCCCTCCTCCCCTCTCATATTCCCTCCTCTCATCTCCCTCCTCTACTCTTCCCCCTCTCCTCT
Source organism: Oncorhynchus gorbuscha (assembly GCF_021184085.1). Classification (NCBI taxonomy): domain Eukaryota; kingdom Metazoa; phylum Chordata; class Actinopteri; order Salmoniformes; family Salmonidae; genus Oncorhynchus; species Oncorhynchus gorbuscha. The sequence goes on from NC_060192.1 coordinate 26,760,708, forward strand.
TCCCTCCTCTCCTCCCCTCTCCCTCCTCTCCTCTTCCCTCCTCTGCTCCCCTCCCCTCTCCCTCCTCTTTCCATCTCTCTCTTCCCCCAACTCCTCTCCACTCCTCTCCCCTTCCCTTCTCTATTCTCCCTCCTCTGCTCTTCCCACCTCTCTCTCTCTCTCTCTCTCTCTCTCTCTCTCTCTCTCTCTCTCTCTCTCTCTCTCTCTCTCTCTCTCTCTCTCTCTCTCTCTCTCTCTCTCTCTCTCTCTCTCTCTCTCTCTCTCTCTCTCTCTCTCTCTCTCTCCTCTCCTCTCCACCGTGGAGAGCCCAACGGCTCCAGGAATGCAGTGGATAACATATCTCTCATCGAACTTCACTAGAAAGGAATGAGACTGGGAGCCAGAACTTTGCATGATGCATTCTGCCCTAATGAACCACTCGTCAGACCGATTTTTGTTGTGCGTCAGTGAATGTGGGGTTTTCTGTTTGTTAATGAGTGTGTTTGGGGTTAGGAGTGGAAATACCATTACCATGTGTTTTTGGTTGCTCCTTTGGAGCCCTACGTGCTGCAGACCATTGTCATAGGAAGGGGACAGACAGGAGGACACAACCCTTTGGCTTTAGTTGTGACGTCCCAGTAGATCTTCCCAAGGTGTATCAGAGGGGACATTTTTGCAACCTTATAAGGAACTTTAGGACTTATTTGGGGATTTTAGGAGGACAAGAACAGGTAAGAGCCACACACTGTGGAGAACGACATTTGGTTACACACCTGGAATGTTTTCTGGTTATAAATATTGACAGAGTTGAACATTTAATTGCTGCAGTTATTATCAGACATAATATTTAAAAAGTCTCCCCTGCAGTGACGACATTTACACCAAACACAGAAAAACCTGTTGGAGCTCGTCAGTCAGGTACTGAGGTTTCACGTGGTATAAACACACACAGACACGTCAGTGTACACCCGAGGAACGACTCTTCTACAGGGAAGTTGACATCACGAAGGCATGATCAAAACTGCATGGCAAACTCACATCACAGTTACTTATTCAATCAATAAAGCCACACACACACTCACTTCATGATAGTCACCCGCTGACACAATGAGTCAACACAAGTAGAACACTTGTTCCTGGGATATATATGGGTGTGGCCCTGAGCATGAACAAGCAAAACTAACCTGGGTCACTGCAGATATGTTGTGGGGGAGGGGGGAAGAGGGGGAGGGGTGGGAAAGACAGGTACAAAGACCTGGTGGAAACACCCTTCTCTTTCACTATCCTGGAGGAGGGGGTTGTCACAGAGCTACGACGGAGGTACGAAGACACTTTTACTGGGCTTTTTCTTCTAGATCCTTAAATGTGATACATGTAAGGAGTTCTCTTTGCTCTAATAGTTTGAGGAAGAGACAGAGAATGTGGTTGTTCTGTGTGTGAAGGACAGAGAGAAAGTGTACAGGAGAGGGAGAGAAAGACAGAGGAGAAAAACATGCACATTTTTTTCCCACCAGTTATTCGAGTGTATTGGATATGGGTCCATTTCTGCGTAAATGTTCTGACTGAAAACTGAACGGAGCAGATAGTTGGCCATGATGATAATGAACTGTCAGAATCCTGACAACTTCATCGTGAACTGCCTCTCACTGTGTTCCAATTGGGCTTTGCTCTGAGAGGCATTTCTTAAAGTGTGGAATGTTTTGGGGAAAAGTGTCATTAGAAACTCACCGGGAGTTTAGAGCTTGACTGTTCTCCGGTGGAATTTAATTAGTTGTGTCTGTGTTATTCATGGCAGACAGCAAATGTACGAAACTGTACTGGCAGACAGACTCCATATAAAATCTAATCTTGTTTATAAAGAGCTTGACCTCTGGGGTCGGGGGTCAGGAGTAAAGAGACTGGTCACAGAGTTAGAATATCAGAATATTCCCAAAGGATAGCAGTTTTGATCAGATGTTTTTGATCACCCATGGGATGTTTCCATCACAAAACCAGGAACAGTTTGTGGTCAGATTGCAGTAAAATCTATGTTTGACTGTAACTTTTAAAGTGATGTAGTGTAGTTGTTTGTAGATTTTGTTCGTAGAAGACTGTTTTTCTACATGAATTTATTTAAATATGCATCATTTGCATATTGGTTATTGGATATATTTATCTCTAGGCCAGCTTGTTGCCCGGTTGGCCTCTATGGGAGACTATATCTAAACTACGGTGATTCAGATGAAAAATTCCATTACAACATTTTCTAAGAAAGAGCTACTCTGGGATTTATGGGGTGTATTAGTGTAGGGTATGCTGAGCTCTTGTCCAGACACCCAGAGTCAAAGGTGAACAATAATAGATCCTAAGCTGACAAGGACTGTCCTGGTAGTCTGCCTATAAATTAACATGACGTCTTCTCCTGTGGTCAGTTTGCAGTTTCAAGGTTCCAGCGTCCGAACCATGTTCTCCACGGCCACTTCATACAAGAACCAGCATTACTCTGAGCTGAAGAGGAAATGTCTGGAGGACAAGAAACTGTTTGAGGATCCAGAGTTTCCTGTCACCAACGCATCCCTGTTTTACAGGAAGCCACCTCCTGGTACGGTGGAGTGGAAGAGACCACGGGTGAGTGTAGACGTCTACCGTTCTACTTGATCACACTGCTATGCTTTATCTTGGCCAGGTCGCAGTTGCAAATGAGAACTTGTTCTCAACTAGCCTACCTGGTTAATAAAGGTGAAATAAAAAATAAATACTTTTTTTCCCTCTATTAGCTTAATACCAAAAGCAGAATCTGTATGCAAAAACACTAAACATGAAATAGAATGTCACAGGCTTTAATGATTCACTGAAAATATTTGTAATGTTCATGTTTTTCCTCATAGTTTTTAGGAAATGTTATTGCTTAAAAGACCAATTTATAGTTTGCTGTTGACTAGTAAAAATGGAAGCTTATAAAAGTGCTATAGAGCGCTATCTGGGATCAGACCTTCTTCTTGTGCAATATAAACATGTCATGTCTATGATTGAACTTTCACGTGTGCTGATTTTGATATACAAACAGTATGACTGTGTTATATTTGGCCATACATACAGTGGGGAGAACAAGTATTTGATACACTGCCGATTTTGCAGGTTTTCCTACTTACAAAGCATGTAGAGGTCTGTCATTTTTATCATAGGTACTCTTCAACTGTGAGAGACGGAATCAAAAACCCAGAAAATCACATTGTATGATTTTTAAGTAATTAATTTGCATTTTACTGCATGACATAAGTATTTGATCACCTACCAACTGGTAAGAATTCCAGCTCTCACAGACCTGTTAGTTTTTCTTTAAGAAGCCCTCCTGTTCTCCACTCATTACCTGTATTAACTGCACCTGTTTGAACTTGTTACCTGTATAAAAGACACCTGTCCACACACTTAATCAAACAGACTCCAACCTCTCCACAATGGCCAAGACCAGAGAGCTGTGTAAGGACATCAGGGATAAAATTGTAGACCTGCACAAGGCAGGGATGGGCTACAGGACAATAGGCAAGCAGCTTGGTGAGAAGGCAACAACTGTTGGCGCAATTATTAGAAAATGGAAGAAGTTCAAGATGACAGTCAATCACCCTCGGTCTGGGGCTCCATGCATGATCTCACCTCTTGGGGCATCAATGATCATGAGTAAGGTGAGGGATCAGCCCAGAACTACATGGCAGGACCTGGTCAATGACCTGAAGAGAGCTGGGAAACCATTAGTAAAGCTGGGAAACTCAAAGCAAACCATTAGTAACACACTACGCCGTCATGGATTAAAATCATGCAGCGCACGCAAGGTCCCCCTGCTAAAGCCAGCGCATGTCCAGGCCCATCTGAAGTTTGCCAATGACCATCTGGATGATCCAGAGGAGGAATGGGAGAAGGTCATGTGGACTGATGAGACAAAAATAGAGCTTTTTGGTTTAAACTCCACTCACCATGTTTGGAGGAAGAAGAAGGATGAGTACAACCCCAAGAACACCATCTCAACCATGAAGCATGGAGGTGGAAACATCATTCTTTGGGGATGCTTTTCTGCAAAGGGGACAGGACGACTACACCGTATTGAGGGGAGGATGGATGGGCCATGTATCGTGAGACCTTGGCCAACAACCTCCTTCCCTCAGTAAGAGCATTGAAGATGGGTCGTGGCTGGGTCTTCCAGCATGACAACGACCCGAAACACACAGCCAGGGCAACCAAGGAGTGGCTCCGTAAGAAGCATCTCAAGGTCCTGGAGTGGCCTAGCCAGTCTCCAGACTTGAACCCAATAGAAAATCTTTGGAGGGAGCTGAAAGTCCATATTGCCCAGCAAAAGCCCCAAACCTGAAGGATCTGGAGAAGGTCTGTATGGGGGAGTGGGCCAATATCCCTGCTGCAGTGTGTGCAAACCTGGTCAAGAACTACAGGAAACGTATGATCTCTGTATGTCACGGCTTTCTTCTTGGGAAAGAGAAGCGGACCAAAACGCAGCGTGGTTATTGTGATACATCTTTAATGATGATAAATGAACAATATACAAAACAAGAAATGTGAAAAACCGAAAACAGCCCTATTGTTACGGTTTTCTTCCGTTGAAGGAGAGTCGGACCAAAATGCAGTTAGTTCGATACATCTTTAATGACAAAAAAAAAAACCCGAACAATACAAAAACAACAAACGGAATGTGAAAACCTATACAGCCTATCTGGTAACTACAAACACAGAGACAGGAACAATCACCCACGAAACACTCAAAGAATATGGCTGCCTAAATATGGTTCCCAATCAGAGACAACGATAATCACCTGCCTCTGATTAAGAACCACCTCAGGCAACCATAGACTTTCCTAGACAACCCTACTCAGCCACAATCCCAATACCTACTAAAACCCCAATACAAAAACACACCACAAAATAAACCCATGTCACACCCTGGCCTGACCAAATAAAGAAAGAAAACACAAAATACTAAGACCAAGGCATGACAGAACCCCCCCCCCCCTCCAAGATGCGGACTCCCGGCCGCACACCTAAACCCATAGGGGAGGGTCCGGGTGGGTGTCTGTCCACGGTGGCGGCTCCGACTCGGGACGTGGACCCCACTCCAACCAAGTCTTAGTCCCCCTGTAACGCGTCCTTTGATTGGCGACCCTCGCCGCCGACCTTGGCCTAATAACCCTCACCAAGGACCCCACTGGACTGAGGTGGAAGCTCGGGACTGAGGGGAAGCTCAGCACTGAGGGGAAGCTCAGCATTGAGGGGAAGCTCAGCACTGAGGGGAAGCCCAGCACTGAGGGGAAGCCCAGCACTGAGGGGAAGCCCAGTACTGAGAGGAAGCCCAGTACTGAGAGGAAGCCCAGCATTGAGAGGAAGCCCAGTACTGAGAGGAAGCTCAGGCAGGTAGTAGGCTCTGGCAGATCCTGGCTAGCTGGTGGTTCTGGCTGCTCCATGCTGACTGGCGGCTCTGGCTGCTCCATGTAGACTGACAGCTCTGGCGGCTTCTTGCAGACTGGCAGCTCTGGCGGCTCTTTGCAGACTGGCAGCTTCTTGTAGACTGACAGCTCCGTGCAGACTGGCAGCTCTGGCTGCTCCATGCAGACTGACTGCTCAGGCTGCTCCATGCAGACTGACAGCTCTGGCTGCTCCATGCAGGCTGGCAGCTCAGGCTGCTCCATGCAGGCTGGCAGCTCAGGCTGCTCCATGCAGGCTGGCAGCTCTGGCTGCTCCATGCAGGCTGGCAGCTCTGGCTGCTCCATGCAGGCTGGCAGCTCAGGCTCCTCCATGCAGGCTGGCAGCTCTGGCTGCTCCATGCAGGCTGGCAGCTCTGGCTGCACTGAACAGGAAGGAGACTCCAGCAGCGCAGGAGAGGAGGAAGGCTCTGGCTGCGCTGAACAGGCGGGAGGCTCCGGCAGCGCTGTAGAGGAGGAAGGCTCTGGCTGCGCTAAACAGGCGAGGCGCACTGAAGGCCTGGTGCGTGGTGCTGGCACTGGTGGTACTGGACCGAGGACACGCACAGGAAGCCTGGTGCGGGGAGCTGCCACCGGAGGACTGGTGTGTGAAGGTGGCACAGGATGGACCGGACCGTGAAGGCGTACTGGAGAGCCTGAGAGCATGACTGGAACAGGATGTGCAAGGCTAGGTCGGTACACAGGAGGCCTAGTGCGTGAGGCTGGCACAATTTTCACCAGCCGACTAACACGCACCTCAGGACGAGTATGGAGCGCTGACCCAGGTGCCATTAAATCCCCGACACGCTCCGTCGGGCGAATATCGTATTTAAAGCACCAAACTAGCAACTCCCTCATAACTCTCTCCTCCACTTTCCCCATTAACTCCTTCACAGTTTAACTCCTATCAAATACTAATGTCATGCAATAAAATGAACATTAATTATTTAAAAATCATCCAATGTGATTTTCTGGATTTTTGTTTGAGATTCCGTCTCTCACAGTTGAAGTGTAACTATGATAAAAATTACAGACCTCTACATGTTTTGTAAGTGGGAAAACCTGCAAAATCGGCAGTGTATCAAATACTTGTTCTCCCCACTGTAGGTATTGTGAAAGGTGTTGTCTGACAGGTTTTTATATAGACTCATACAATATTCTGTGATGGAGTACTTAAAAGGTTAATGCCTTTTGAGTGGTTGCCTCTGAGGATTGTGTTAAAGGTTAAATGTCAACCACAATGCTTATTGTGGTGACAGACAGCAAACTGTGGTGTGAAACTGAGGTGAGGGTTGTGCTGGGAAGTGTCTCAAAGTGTATGCTTTACATAGCATGTGAGGTATATGACAGAACATGTGTTTCAAAACTGTCAAGAGAAAAAAATCGAATAAAATATGTTTGTATAGCTGCCATTTTGTTCAATGGAGAAAGTTGGAGTTATATTTCTGTTTAATGTGTTACTGTAGCTGTTCTATGTACAGATGTTGGATCTTAATTTGAGCCAGCTTAAAACAGCAGGAAAAGTATCCTGCAGCAAACATTATAATAATTCGATTTTTGTATGGGGTGATATATTGTTTTTTTTAGGGTAAGTCAGGTCTGACATTTCAAAGTGGAAATGACTACAAGTTTGCATTTCCTGCTGTGCTGGAAAATGATCAGCAACAAAAGAGTGATCAAATTAAGATCCGGCATCTGTATGGCATGTTACCCAAGTGACAAGAAGAGAAAACACCATTTCTTATTCATAACAACAGTACACCTCGAGAGTTCCAACTCATTTAAAAAGAAAACGTGCTCTAAGCCAGAACTATTTGTCAAGGATTTGAGACTATTGTTACAAGCATAACTTATTAGTGAGCACATTCTAAGCTATTTACATTTTTCACATGGAACATTTTTGTCACAATTATGAGTGGAGGTGTGGAGTCAGGCGCAGAGAGCAAAGATGTGGGAAAAACAGCACGCTTTAATGTCCCGAAACACAACATGTACAAAGTGAAAACACAAATGAACAGAAATATAACCGGACAGCGTGTAACCCAAAATGCAACAAAAATACACTCAACCAACAAAACAGACTAAACAGACTATATATACTCTATCCTAACAACCAAACTAGAAACAGGTGCTACCAATTAGACAAAACTAAACGAACACAGAACAACGGATCGGCGATAGCTAGTAGACCGGCGACGACGACCGCCGAGCGCCACCCGAACAAGAAGGGGAGTCACCTTCGGTAATATTCGTGACAATTTTACCTCACAATTTCACATTGTCCCGCCGCTCATCATACATTTTCTTTCTCTGTTACAGGAGATCAGTGACGGGCCTCATCTGTTTGTGGAGGGCATCAGCTCCCATGACCTGAACCAGGGGCTTTTGGGTAACTGCTGGTTTGTGGCTGCATGCTCCTGCCTGGCACTGAAGCCAGACCTCTGGCAGAAGGTGAGTTTGGTGTCCTCCTGTCTGTTCACACAGTCTGAGATGAGTGTTACAAGAGCAGACTATGTGTGTATTTCCTTTACAGTCACCTTATAGGGGAATAAATGGTGCTGTTTGTGAAGGAACACATCAAATCAAGCTTTATTTATGTAGCACATTTCAGATGCAACGCAATGCACTTCTCAGGAAAAAAACCAAATACAAAATATGGTGAAAATAAAAACAGAAATATTTACTACACAGCAAATGTAAGAGGATAAAAGAATTAAGAATAACAACAACCAAAAGACTAAAAAGCACCTTAAAGAAAAGCAAAGTTAAAAAGGTGTGTTTTAAGACCTCTTTTAAATATGTCCACAGTTTTGACCCCTCTCAGGTTCTCTGGCAGGCCTCTTGGTCCTAGGATTTGGGAAAGTTAAAATACTAGTGCCAGAGGACCTGAGGGACCTATTGGGTCCATAACTCAAAAGCATGTCTGACATGTATTGGGATGCACAATCGTGGGTTGATTTAAAAACCAATTGAAGAATAGGACAATGAATTGTAAAAATTCACAGGCAGCCAGTACAAGACTTTAAAACCGGGGATAATGTGTGCTCTCCATCTGGTCTTGGCCAGTACCCATGCTGCAGCATTCTGTATGTTTTGTAGTTGACCAATGGCTTTCTTGGGTAAACCAGACAGGAGAGCATTACAGTAGTCAAGCCTGCTTGTAATAAAAGCATGGATGAGTCTCTTTGTATCACTGAGAAACAGACACACCTTAGCAATGTTGCTCAAGTGGTAAAAAGTTATTTTGGTCACATTCCTAATGTGTGGTTCAAATTGAGCAGATAATGTCTATGAAGTATGTGGGTGGATGTCTGTGTGCCCTACTGTTGATACCTGACTCAGAGGGGACGTAGCTTAGTTCACCTGAGGAATTCACTCGAGGGGATTTTCATTCCCATTGAAAAGAAACTAGTGTCATCCTTCCATCTTAAATGACCATTACCATTCAGAAACAAACTTTTCCTTATTCAAGCCTGGCTGGGAAAGATACTACTTGCCTACATCCCCACAGCAACTTTCCCAAGCCTCCCACATTTCTCTTTCACTCAAAACCAGATATCTGATGTTCTGAAAGAGACCAAATCTGGACCCCTACAAATCAGCTGGGCTAGACAATCTGGACCCTCTCTTTCTAAAATTATCCGCCGCAATTGTTTCGACCCCTATTATTAGCCTGTTCACCCTCTCTTTCATATAGTCTGAGATCCCCAAAGATTGGAAAGCTGCCGTGGTCATCCCCAGAAGCGCTTCAATGCCATACAACTCTCCTTCCGTGGCCTCCAACTGCTCTTAAATGCAAGTAAAACTAAATGTATGCTCTTCAACCGATCGCTGCCCGCACCTGCCCGCCCATCCAGCATCACTACTCTGGACGGTTCTGACTTAGAATATGTGGACAACTACAAATACCTAGGTGTCTAGTTAGACTGTAAACTCTCCTTCCAGACTCACATTAAGCATCTCCAATCCAAAATTAAATCTAGAATCGGCTTCCTATTTCGCAACAAAGCATCCTTCACTCATGCTGCCAAACATACCCTCGTAAAACTGACTATCCTACCGATCCTTGACTTCGACGATGTCATTTACAAAATAGCCTCCAACACTCTACTCAGCAAATTGTATGCAGTCTATCACAGTGTCATCCGTTTTGTCACCAAAGCCCCATATACTACCCACCACTGCAACCTGTATGCGCTCGTTTGCTGGCCCTCGCTTCATATTCATCGCCAAACCCACTGGCTCCAGGTCATCTATAAGTCTTCACTAGGTAAAGCCCCGCCTTATCTCAGCTCACTGGTCACGATAGCAGCACCCACCTGTAGCATGAGCTCCAGCAGGTATATTTCACTGGTCACTCCTAAAGCCAATTACTCCTTTGGTCGCCTTTCCTTCCAGTTCTCTGGTGCCAATGACTGGAATGAATTGCACAAGTCCCTGAAGCTGGAGACATCTCCCTCACCAACTTTAAGCATTAGCTGTCAGAGCAGCTCACAGATCATTGCACCTGTCCATAGCCGATCTGTAAATAGCCCATCCAACTACCTTATCCCCATAGTGTTATTTACTTTATTGCTCCTTTGCACCTCTCTACTTGCACATCTCTACTTGCACATTCATCTTCTGCACAACTATCACTCCAGTGTTTAATTGCTAAATTGTAATTATTTCGCCACTACGGCCTATTTATTGCCTTTACCTCCCTAATCTGACCTCATTTGCACACTCTGTATATAGATTTTTCTATTGTGTTATTGACTGTACGTTTGTTTATTCCATGTGTGATTCTGTGTTGTTGTTTGTGTCACACTGCTTAGTTTTATCTCGGCCAGGTCCCAGTTGTAAATGAGAACTTGTTCTCAACTAGCCTACCTGGTTAAATAAAGGTGAAATAAAAAATAAAAAAAACCCCACCCAAGTTTTAAACTATTCACATTTGACTAGACATGTTCACTGTGAAGCCCTTTGTGTTGACAGGTCATCCCTGACTGGAAGGAGCAGGAATGGGACTCCAAGCACATGGAGAACTACGCTGGCATCTTCCACTTCCAGTTCTGGGTGTTTGGGGAGTGGGTGGACGTGGTAGTGGATGACCGCCTGCCCACCATCAATGGAGAGCTCATTTACTGCCACTCCAAAGTCAAAAACGAGTTTTGGAGCGCCCTGCTTGAGAAAGCCTATGCCAAGTATGTATACTCTAACATTTCTCAACACTTGATTCATAAATGATAACGTTTCGTACCCTCTAACCTCTCTGTATCTTCTCCGGACTCTCTCCTCTTGTCTCCAGGCTCTCTGGCTGCTATGAGTCGCTGGACGGGGGCAACACTGGGGATGCGGTGGTGGATTTCAGTGGAGCCGTGGCAGAGGCCATTAACCTTGAGGCAGAAGCTTTCCACAATGACCAGGGGAGAATGGACAAACTGTTTGAGGACCTGTTCAAAGTCTACGACAGGGATGGAATAATCAGCTGCTCCATCAAGGTCTGTCTTTTCAATTGATCAGCACACTATAGTCACAGGTAATTGTGTTTAGTAGACACAAATGACTGACTATTGTGCTTGGACCTCTTTTAGGCGTCTCCTTCTGAAATCGAGGCACGGATGGCATGTGGGCTGGTGAAGGGCCATGCCTACTCAGTGACTTCAGTGAAGAAAGTACGATTGGGCCACGGGCTGATAGCCTACTTCCAGAACGAGACCATCCCCCTGATCCGCATGAGGAACCCCTGGGGAAAGATTGAGTGGAACGGAGCCTGGAGTGACAGGTGAGGAGGACATATCCTCCCCGCTCGCTTACTGTTCAACTTCTCCACACCTCAGTGCACAGGTGACCTCATCAACTCATTATTTCATTCTACCTCCCTCTATTTCCTGTTGCCTCTCCCCCTCTCCTACCTCAGTTCAGCGGAATGGAAAAAAGTTGGCAGCATGGAGAGGAATAAGCTTGGCATCACAGTGGAAGATGATGGGGAGTTCTGGTGAGTGTAAAAAAAAACAATTAAAGGGTGTTATCTCTTCTGTTCAGCGTGTGAGAATGTTTTCTGTCTACCCATGTTAATTTGCATCTCTGTGTGTGTGCGCTACTGTATCTTCAAAGGATGGAGTTTAGAGACTGGTGTAAGTACTTCACGGATGCAGACGTTTGTCGTCTCATCAACACCTCCCTGCTCACCATCGACAAGACATGGAACGAAGTGATGATTTTAGGGAGTTGGACCAAGAATGCAGAACCTCTGCGCAACCGCTGTGGAGGCTGCATGAACCACAAACATACCTTCTTACAGAACCCCCAGTACCTGTTTGAGGTGACCGAGGAAGTGGATGAGGTTCTGATCTCCCTACAGCAGAGAGACATGAAGATCCACAGACGTATCGGCCAGGGAGAGAACCTCACCATCGGCTTTGCCGTCTTCAAGGTAGTTCATCTTAACATCCTCTAAGAATGACTAGTGGGACTGGGGTGAGAGACTGGGCCAGTGAGGGTATGAGACAGGGTATGCTACTGGGGCGTTGGTCCAACTTCAGTTCATTTAGCGGAGAAGTTCTCTGCGCCACATGTTTGGCTTCCCCCGCTGTACAGTTATTTGGTTAAATCAGTGGAATTTTAATTTTCCCTCTTCAGCCGTTGAACAAACAGAAAATAAACCAGAGGGTGTTTACAATAATGGGTAGACATTACTTATAAATGCCACATTGGCTTGTTCATATCAGGGACACAAACTTTCAACGACCTGTAATCCCTAAATGATGAATATTTTAAATCTGATCAAGCTGCAACAACAACCACTGGGGAACAGTCATGGTGAAAAAAATGATTTCTTTTGATTTAAGGTTGAACTGAATAGGAAATACCGCATGCATGACATCATCACCCAACTTAACGTGCAAACTACTACGTACATCAACGCCCGCACGGTGTTCATGAGGGCCATGCTCCCCAAGGGTCGCTACATGATCATCCCCTCCACCTTCAAACCTGAGACTCTGGGAGAGTTCATGCTGCGTGTTTACACGAACGTAGACTCAGGATGCAGGTACTGGAAATAGCCCTGTACACATAGTAACACACTTCAGTATGATATCTGATCTATGCAGTAATAACCATTACTTTAGCATTACTCTAAAGGTATACGATGATCTCTCTCTCTCTCTCTCTCTCTCTCTCAGAGAGCTGACAGAACACCAGCCCAGGATGACGTGTTGGAGTAAGCTGACTGGCTACCCTGTTGCCGTGTCCCAGATCTATGTCCACGGAGCAGAGGGGCTGGAGAACCAGGACCGCACAGGGGGTGAGAGAACGCTCCACAACCTCAAAATCAAAACTATCTCATACGTTACAGGGAAACATAAGTAAAAATGTTTTTGACATTTTGGGAGTATATTCAGCGTTGCCTAATGGCTGGTTAATACTGCGTCATTGTACAGGCGCGGATCCATATGTGATCGTATCATGTGAGGGCTCCTCAGTCCGGTCAACAGTCAAGGCAGACACCTTGAAGCCGGTGTTTGATACCAGAGCCATCTTCTACAGGAAGAAGCCCACAAAGCCAATCACTGTGGAGGTAAGGTATATGGGGGTCAAAGAGCATCACTACCAATGGGCTGGAAGGACAAACTGACTAGTGAATTGTTACATTTAGATGTCTGAAGTTAGGGCTGGATTCAATTCGCATCGCTGAAGTTCAGCACTACAGTGCGCTTAAAATGTAAAGTTGAGCCGACATTTGCAGAGATTACCGTGAATTCAGTTTCTGCTGACGCAGGAACAGTGCCTTTAAATGTGGCACTTCAGCGCTATGGATTGAATAAAGCCCTTAGTGTTTTCAATGGATGGCCAGATAGTGTTCACGCAAAACCTTAAATGGTCTCCACTTCCTTTCTCGTCCCTCCTCCCCAGGTGTGGAACAGTAATGCTGTGAAGGACCAGTTCCTGGGCCAGGTGGTTCTGACAGGCTCAGTGAAGGACTCCACAACCCCCCAGAGGCTCCAGTTGAGGAAGAGTGGCAGAGCCATGGCCGACGAGATGCCTGGCTCCATCACCCTCTGTATCGTCACCTCCACCGAGCTCACAGACATGTGATCTGGATCAGCTGACTACTACCTGGGTCACATTGACAATGTGTACAACACTCTGTTGCCTCTGACACTTTGAACAGGGGTTCATCACTACAAGGCATAAAGTTATCACTCAGAATGACTATCAACGTGAACTTACAATATATTCTACTAAGGACTGCCATGGTCATGGACCAAGGAAGCACCTACTAAAGACCCCCATGGTCATGGACCAAGAAGCACCTACTAAAGACCCCCATGGTCATGGACCAAGAAGCATCTACTAAAGACTGCCTTGGTCATGGACCAAGAAGCACCTACTAAAGACCCCCATGGTCATGGACCAAGAAGCACCTACTAAAGACTGCCTTGGTCATGGACCAAGAAGCACCTACTAAAGACCCCCATGGTCATGGACCAAGAAGCACCTACTAAAGACTGCCTTGGTCATGGACCAAGAAGCATCTACTAAAGACTGCCTTGGTCATGGACCAAGAAGCACCTACTAAAGACTGCCTTGGTCATGGACCAAGAAGCACCTACTAAAGACTGCATTGGTCATGGACCAAGAAGCACCTACTAAAGACTGCCTTGGTCATGGACCAAGAAGCACCTACTAAAGACCCCCATGGTCATGGACCAAGAAGCATCTACTAAAGACTGCCTTGGTCATGGACCAAGAAGCACCTACTAAAGACCCCCATGGTCATGGACCAAGAAGCACCTACTAAAGACTGCCTTGGTCATGGACCAAGAAGCACCTACTAAAGACTGCCTTGGTCATGGACCAAGAAGCACCTACTAAAGACTGCCTTGGTCATGGACCAAGAAGTTTCTTCAAGCCTTCTAGAGTTTTGTTTGTTCTTATAGTGTTTTGTAAAGGGACAAGACATTACTTTTTGAAAGATGAATAACTGTAAATATATTATTATATTATACTAGATTATACACTATGAAACATAACTCTTCAGAGTAATACGCATACTGTATCTGTATACAACATTATGCAACTTATATATTCCAAAAATATGTTTGTCATATACAAATAAAAGGGCCTCTTTTCATCTTGCTGAAAAACAGCCAAAAGGCTCTTGCTGCAAAATATTGGAATGTCTTGAAAGAGCCGAATGTATCTAGAGTGTAAGTTTTGGACCATGGTCATTCATTTGTGTCATTCCACTGAACTTCTTGAAATGTCTAAAGGGTACTGCCTCTAAACTAGCATCCTCCTTTGCCCGAAATGTCTTGCCACTTTTAGTCCCTCTCTACTAACAGCAAAGAAAAGTAAATCCATTCAAACCAACAAAAAAAATGTTTTTATTTCAGTTCAGTTCCCAAACTGCAGTATTTGTTGTTTTACACTCAAGACACAGCCATGCACAATTCAGAATTCCAAAAAGTATGTTGCTTTATCCACAATTAAAAATAGCTTATCCAAAACCTTAGTTGTCCCCAGTTGCTTTTTCTCATCTGTCCTTTTCCAAAGATGGGGCTTGCTGAGGTTCACCAGATGGGTCAGCAGTTTACAAACCCAGATAATAATAATCATCATTTTAAATAAACACTTTTTTGCCTTTGTTCTGTTCTCATGATAATCATTAATGGAGGAATTTTCACACCACGTGTACAGGTTTACACATTCAGAAGATAGGAATGTACAGGATCGACCGCGGAAGAGGAGTGGGCCGGCGGGGAGGGGCGGGGCAAGGCCGCTAGCTGTCCTAGAGTTCATCTTTGTCCTAGAGTTCATCAGAGTTCAGGCCTGTACATAGAGGTGCGGCTAAAGGTCAGAGGGCAGATAGTCTCTGTGAGGTCCCTAAGACTCTTAGCCACAGGCACACTCAGAAGTAGTGCTCCGTACAGACAGACATGGGACTGCTGGAGACAGCTCTTGTGTCCAGGTGGAGTACTGTCTGACACAGCCCAAGCATGATCGATCCATCCAGGAGTGTGTTTTATTTTCTCATTCAATATCCAGGGTTCAAAACATTTATAAATAAATACCATAGAGCAACCTGGATATTATCCTTTCATTTTGAAGTTGCGTAACTCAGATTTCTTTTAAATAATCCCATCCTATTTACATACACACACATATCCTAACAATGTTAGCCTAATTGGAAAATGTACTAACGTATTGTTTTCCCATGCATGAAATCGGTGATGTCCTTGCAATGGACAGTGTGAGGCTCTCCTGCGTGGTGGAGGGATGAGCGAGCAGCTACCCTGCACTACACAGTCTGTGTTAAGGTGGAGTACAAGTGTGGTATCTAGTGCAGACTGAGGTCACTCTCTCCCTTACAAAGACACTCATGCATACACACACACTCCCATTCATACACACTCCCAACACCATCTACCAGGGATACAGTGTGAGCTCATGGAATATAGCCCATGAAATCAGTGGTCAGTGACTCCCTGTGAGAGCCCTGAGATCAGGGAATGATATCACTCTGTAGTGTACACTACAGGTTAGACCCTCAAGTGTCTTTCCTGTCGCCTACTCTCTCCGTCCCAGGTCTGGACTGCAGTACAATCCTAAGGGATGCTGTGTCTACTATAGACCAGACGAAGGATGCCATGTTGACGGTTATTACTAAGCTATTGAATGAAGAATCAAGAAACAGTCTATACTTATCTGCAGAGCTTTTCAGACTTGTTTTCTAGTAGCCTCTGCTACGGGATGATAGGAATGGCAAAGTGAAGGGGAATGTGACCCTCTAGTTTCCAATGGTCCGCAAGACAATTCAATTGGCACTCAGTCTTCAATCCAAAAACCTTTTCATGGGCAAATGATTAACACCCGCCCATCCACCAACCTGCCAAACAGCCACAACTCACAGAAACACTCATATAGAAACAGACACAACCAAACTCACACAGTACACCAGAAAGTTCAGCAACAAGACACTGGAGCAATAACTCTTAACTTCCACTGAGAGGGGTCGGGCTAAATAATAGCATCCCATTAAAAAAACGAGATAAACACATCATGGACGGACAGACAGATAGACAGATGAACATATGTGCTCACTTGAACAAATGGCTTTTCACACTAAGCATGGCTTCTACTTCTGACACATCTAAGTAAATTCACAGATCAGAGGTTAAGCATGCAAAAGTAAGGCTCATTGATGTGAAACAAATGGTAACATTGACAAACACTGCCCCCCCCACCGAAAACCCCCCCCAAAAACAAGCAAATGTTTGTCTGTAGACTATCCCTACTAACTAAAGGTAATTAGCCAATAACATGGGATTTATATTTAAAAAGCTGTGACTTGAACTCTGAACACATTGTGGCCCATCAGATACGCAGTAGTTATTGAATCAGCCTCCACTGCAGCCCTGGCAAAGCCATTCTCTATGTCAGATCTCTAAACATCTAGCAACTTTAGGGTGTCCAAGAAATTACAGCTATGTCCTGGAGTACAACAGCCATGTCCTGGAGTACAACAGCCATGTCCTGGAGTACAACAGCCATGTCCTGGAGTACAACAGCCATGTCCTGGAGTACAACAGCCATGTCCTGGAGTACAACAGCCATGTCCTGGAGTACAACAGCCATGTCCTGGAGTACAACAGCCATTTCCTGGAGTACAACAGCCATTTCCTGGAGTACAACAGCCAACTGGCTTTGATTGAATGTTTGCCTCTTCTATCCCTCCCTTCTTTTCTCTCGCTCACAAATGCACAAAGTCATGCAGGCATATGCTGGGTCCAGAGTCCCCAAGTCTGTCCCATATAAAATGTTCATATAAAACGTTCACTGCAGGAGATGCCTGATGGAAAGGGAAAGGGAACCAAGGCGATTGCTGGACAGACAAGGAAGGAATCACATTATCTCAGTGCTGTTACGTTCTGCCTCTCTTCCTGGGTCTCTCCCTGTTGAAAAGGAGCTTTTTGTTTTTTTTTCTTCGTATTTTCTATTTTTAGTATTTAGTTTAGGAGCCTCTACTCCCCTCACAGGCCAAACACACGCTTATGCACACACGCTTATGCACACACGCTTATGCACACACGCTCACGCACACACTCTTACACACACGTTTACACACGCTAACAGACGTCTGACAGACTGCTGGAGGACTAGAGGAGGAGGCGGCAGGCGGTTCAGCAGCAGAGAGGCCCTGCAGGCCAGCTGTCCATCCCCTGTATGAGGCAGCAGGGGGGTTGGTTACTGGTCTGTCCTTGTGCTGTCTCTCTGTCACACAACACCATGGAGCAGGGTCCAGCTCTGTGTGTGGACACATGGCGCCCTCTAGCGGCTGCTGTTTTTTATGGCCTCCTTGGCTGCTACAATCAGAGGGCTCAGGCTGGACAGGGGCTTGGCTAACTTCAGGAATGAATGCTGCAAGGAACACAAGAGAAGAATAGCGATGAGGGGAATGCTCTGCAACCCTGCATGTACAGACTGTGACTTAAGGTTAGAGATGTACACGTAACTGCCAGAATAAAGAAAACACGCGAGTAAATGAAGGATACTAAGTATATTAAAGCAGGTGCTTCCACACAAGTGTGGTTCCTGAGTTAACTAACCACTTAACATCCCATCATGCTTAGGGTCATGTATAAAAATGTTGTTTCCCGTTTCTTTTACAATGCACTCATATATACATGTTCTAATGGTATCAGGTATTTCTTTATATTTTGTGTTAAAATAAAGAAAATTATATTTGCCTCATTTGCATACATACACAGGATATATTTGCATATATGAATATACACTGCTCACAAAAATTAAGGGAACACTTAAACAACACAATGTAACTCCAAGTCAATCACACTTCTGTGAAATCAAACTGTCCACTTAGGAAGCAACACTGATTGACAATAAAGTTCACATGCTGTTGTGCAAATGGAATAGGTGGAAATTATAGGCAATTAGCAAGACACCCCCAATAAAGGAGTGGTTCTACAGGTGGTGACCACAGACCACTTCTCAGTTCCTATGCTTCCTGGCTGAGGTTTTGGTCACTTTTGAATGCTGGCGGTGCTTTCACTCTAGTGGTAGCATGAGACGGAATTTACAACCCACACAAGTGGCTCAGGTAGTGCAGCTCATCCAGGATGGCACATCAATGCGAGCTGTGGCAAGAAGGTTTGCTGTGTCTGTCAACGTAGTGTCCAGAGCATGGAGGCGCTACCAGGAGACAGGCCAGTACATCAGGAGATGTGGAGGAGGCCGTAGGAGGGCAACAACCCAGCAGCAGGACCGCTACCTCTGCCTTTGTGCAAGGAGGAGCAGGAGGAGCACTGCCAGAGCCCTGCAAAATGACCTCCAGCAGGCCACAAATGTGCACGTGTCTGCTCACACGGTCAGAAACAGACTCCATGAGGGAGGTATGAGGGCCTGATGTCCACGGGTGGGGGTTGTGCTTACAGCCCAAAACCGTGGAGGACATTTGGCATTTGCCAGAGAACACCAAGATTTGCAAATTTGCCACTGGCGCTCTGTGCTCTTCACAGATGAAAGCAGGTTCACACTGTCTGGAGACGCCGTGGCGTATGTTCTGCTGCCTGCAACATCCTCCAGCATGACCGGTTCGGCGGTGGGTCAGTCATGGTGTGGGGTGGCATTTCTTGGGGGGGCCGCACAGCCCTCCATGTGCTCGCCAGAGGTAGTCTGAATGCCATTAGGTACCGAGATGAGATCCTCATACCCCTTGTGAGACCATATGCTGGTGCGGTTGGCCCTGGGTTCCTCCTAATGCAAGACAATGCTAGACCTCATGTGGCTGGAGTGTGTCAGCACCCAGACCTGAATCCAATTGAGCACATCTGAGACATCATGTCTCGCTCCATCCACCAACGCCACGTTACACCACAGACTGTCCAGGAGTTGGCGGATGCTTTAGTCCAGGTCTGGGAGGAGCTCCTCAGGAGACCATCTGCCACCTCATCAGGAGCATGCCCAGCCGTTGTAGGGAGGTCATACAGGCACGTGGAGGCCACACACACTACTGAGCCTAATTTTGACTTGTTTTAAGGACATAACATCAAAGTTGGATCAGCCTGTAGTGTGGTTTTCCACTTTAATTTTGAGTGTGACTCCAAATCCAGACCTCCATGGGTTGATAAATTTGATTTCCATTGATAATGTTTGTGTGTTTTTGTTGTCAGCACATTCAACTATGTAAAGAAAAAAGTATTTAATAAGAATATTTCATTAATTCAGATCTAGGGTGTTATTTTAGTGTTCCCTTTATTTTTTTGAGCAGTGTATTTTAAATGATTACTTTTTTAAATTCCACAAAAAATGTATACCCCTCAAAAAAAAGTTATCTTTCTTATGGTGCAAATGTCTATCTGATTGTTAAATCCCAGACAAAGCTTTAGCAATCTTATGGATGCAACGGAAAGACAATGTATTGCATTGAGCCCATTTCAGCCATTACCCGGGTGTGTTTGACAGGTCATTACAAACATAATGTGATAACGTTAACGGGGGAAAAAGACAGCCACAAGCAAGAGTATGAAAGAGTCACAGGAGTCAAATGAAGGCAATCAATCCAGACAGATTTAAGTAACAAGTGGATTTTGCTGAAAAGACAGCTCCTCAGGTGGGTGTGGCATGCATGATGCTATAGTAATGTAGGAGTAGACTAGTTGGTGTGGTCAGATTTGGGTTATGTTAGAGTGGTCAGGTTTAGGTTAAGGTTATGTTAGAGTGGTCAGGTTTAGGTTAGGGTTATGTTAGAGTGGTCAGGTTTAGGTTAGGGTTATGTTAGAGTGGTCAGGTTTAGGTTAGAGTGGTCAAGTTTAGGTTAGGGTTATGCTAGAGTGGTCAGGGTTGGGTTATGTTAGAGTGGTCAGGGTTGGGTTATGTTAGAGTGGTCAGGGTTGGGTTATGTTAGAGTGGTCAGGGTTGGGTTATGTTAGAGTGGTCAGGGTTGGGTTATTCTAGATTGGTCAGGGTTGGGTTATTCTAGAGTGGTCAGGGTTGGGTTATGCTAGAGTGGTCAGGGTTGGGTTATGCTAGAGTGGTCAAGGTTGGGTTATGTTAGAGTGGTCAGGGTTGGGTTATGTTAGATTGGTCAGGGTTGGGTTATGCTAGAGTGGTCAGGGTTGGGTTATGCTAGAGTGGTCAGGGTTGGGTTATGCTAGAGTGGTCAGGGTTGGGTTATGTTAGAGTGGTCAGGGTTGGGTTATGCTAGAGTGGTCAGGGTTGGGTTATGTTAGAGTGGTCAGGGTTGGGTTATGTTAGAGTGGTCAGGGTTGGGTTATGCTAGAGTGGTCAGGGTTGGGTTATGCTAGAGTGGTCAGGGTTGGGTTATGCTAGAGTGGTCAGGGTTGGGTTATGCTAGAGTGGTCAGGGTTGGGTTATGCTAGAGTGGTCAGGGTTGGGTTATGTTAGAGTGGTCAGGGTTGGGTTATGCTAGAGTGGTCAGGGTTGGGTTATGCTAGAGTGGTCAGGGTTGGGTTATGTTAGAGTGGTCAGGGTTGGGTTATGCTAGAGTGGTCAGGGTTGGGTTATGCTAGAGTGGTCAGGGTTGGGTTATGCTAGAGTGGTCAGGATTGGGTTATGCTAGAGTGGTCAGGGTTGGGTTATGCTAGAGTGGTCAGGGTTGGGTTATGCTAGAGTGGTCAGGGTTGGGTTATGTTAGAGTGATCAGGGTTGGGTTATGTTAGAGTGGTCAGGGTTGGGTTATTCTACAGTGGTCAGGGTTGGGTTATTCTAGATTGGTCAGGGTTGGGTTATGCTAGAGTGGTCAAGGTTGGGTTATGTTAGAGTGGTCAGGGTTGGGTTATGTTAGATTGGTCAGGGTTGGGTTATGCTAGAGTGGTCAGGGTTGGGTTATGCTAGAGTGGTCAGGGTTGGGTTATTCTAGAGTGGTCAGGGTTGGGTTATGCTAGAGTGGTCAGGGTTGGGTTATGCTAGAGTGGTCAGGGTTGGGTTATGCTAGAGTGGTCAGGGTTGGGTTATGCTAGAGTGGTCAGGGTTGGGTTATGTTAGAGTGGTCAGGGTTGGGTTATGTTAGAGTGGTCAGGGTTGGGTTATGTTAGAGTGGTCAGGGTTGGGTTATGCTAGAGTGGTCAGGGTTGGGTTATGTTAGAGTGGTCAGGGTTGGGTTATGTTAGAGTGGTCAGGGTTGGGTTATGCTAGAGTGGTCAGGGTTGGGTTATGTTAGAGTGGTCAGGGTTGGGTTATGCTAGAGTGGTCAGGGTTGGGTTATGTTAGAGTGGTCAGGGTTGGGTTATGCTAGAGTGGTCAGGGTTGGGTTATTCTAGATTGGTCAGGGTTGGGTTATGCTAGAGTGGTCAGGGTTGGGTTATGCTAGAGTGGTCAGGGTTGGGTTATGCTAGAGTGGTCAGGGTTGGGTTATGTTAGATTGGTCAGGGTTGGGTTATGCTAGAGTGGTCAGGGTTGGGTTATGCTAGATTGGTCAGGGTTGGGTTATGCTACAGTGGTCAGGGTTGGGTTATGCTAGATTGGTCAGGGTTGGGTTATGTTAGAGTGGTCAGGGTTGGGTTATGCTAGAGTGGTCAGGGTTGGGTTATGTTAGATTGGTCAGGGTTGGGTTATGCTAGAGTGGTCAGGGTTGGGTTATGCTAGAGTGGTCAGGGTTGGGTTATGCTAGAGTGGTCAGGGTTGGGTTATGCTAGAGTGGTCAGGGTTGGGTTATGCTAGAGTGGTCAGGGTTGAGTTATGTTAGAGTGGTCGGGTTTAGGTTAGGGTTATGTTAGTGGTCAGCTTTGGGTTATGTTAGAGTGGTCAGGTTTAGGTTAGGGTTATGTTAGATTGGTCAGGGTCGGGCTATGCTAGAGTGGTCAGGGTTGGGTTATGCTAGAGTGGTCAGGGTTGGGTTATGTTAGAGTGGTCAGGTTTAGGTTAGGGTTATGTTAGAGTGGTCAGGGTTGAGTTATGTTAAGAGTGGTCAGGTTTAGGTTAGGGTTGGGTTAGAGTGGTCAGGTTTAGGTTAGGGTTATGTTTGTGGTCAGCTTTGGGTTATGTTTGAGTGGTCAGGGTTGGGTTATGTTAGAGTGGTCAGGGTTGGTTTATGTTAGAGTGGTCAGGGTTGGGCTATGTTAGAGTGGTCAGGGTTGGATTATATTAGAGTGGTCAGGTTTAGGTTAGGGTTATGTTAGAGTGGTCAGGTTTAGGTTAGGGTTATGTTAGAGTGGTCAGGGTTGGGTTATGCTTGAGTGGTCACGGTTGGGTTATGCTAAAGTGGTCAGGGTTGAGTTATGTTAGAGGGGTCGGGTTTACATAGGTTATGTTTTGGTCAGGGTGGGTTGTTGTGTACCTGGAGGAGCTCCTTGGCTGAGCCTCTGCGGTCCACGTCCATCTCCAGGCAGCGGTTGAGGAAGTCTCTGAACACGGAGGTCAGACGCTCAGGGTTCTGCAGCTCTGGAGTCCCGTTGGTGGCGATTAGGTACAGAGCCTGAGGAGATGGAAAGAGGGGTGGAGAGGACCAATCAGTTACTGATCAAATAGTATATCCCTGGATGTGTGTGTAGTGTAGATGGTGTGTTTCAGTCTTACCCTGAGAGGGTTCTCATTAAGGTAGGGAGGTTCTCCCTCCACCATCTCTATAGCCATGATACCCAGGGACCAGATGTCCACCTTGGGCCCGTAGGCCTTACGGGTCACGACCTCGGGTGCCATCCAATAAGGCGTGCCCACCATGGTGCTTCGCTTGTTCTGCTCTGGGGTGATCTGAGCACAGAACCCAAAGTCAGCTGCAGGGAGAGAGAAACACGTCAGACATTGTTTTCAACTCCACTCATTTCCCACATGACTCTTTCCCCCAATCCCATCCATTTCCACATGACTCTTTCCCCCAATCCCATCCATTTCCACATGACTCTCTCCCCCAATCCCATCCATTTCCACATGACTCTCTCTACCAACATACCATTGACTGCATCATTTCACCCTGGTCCCTGCCTGTCCCCTACTGGTGAGGTGACTTACTGAGCTTGACTGAGCCATCCATACCCAGCAGGATGTTGTCACTCTTGATGTCTCTGTGGATCACCTGGTTGGAGTGCAGGAAGTCCAGAGCCTGCAGACACTGTAGAGAGTGGAGACACAGACACATTTCTCCCAATTAAGATCTTTAAAATAACCACAAAAGCCTTGATCTCTGAACCAAGTTTTTTAGTATTATATCTCTTGACACAATGATGAAAATAATCATGGCCTCTAAACCTTCAAGCTGCATACTGGACCCTATTCCCACTAAACTACTGAAAGAGCTGCTTCCTGTGCTTGGCTCTCCTATGTTGAACATAATAAACGGCTCTCTATCCACCGGATGTGTACCAAACTCACTAAAAGTGGCAGTAATAAAGCCTCTCTTAAAAAGCCAAACCTTGACCCAGAAAATATAAAATACTATCGGTCTATATCGCATCTCCCATTCCTCTCAAATTTTTGAAAAAGCTGTTGCACAGCAACTCACTGCCTTCCTGAAGACAAACAATGTATATAACATGCTTAATCCGGCTTTAGACCCCATCATAGCACTGAGACTGCACTTGTGAAGGTGGTAAATGACCGTTTAATGGCATCAGACCGAGGCTCTGCCTCTGTCCTCGTGCTCCTAGACCTTAGTGCTGCTTTTGATACCATCGATCACCACATTCTTTTGGAGAGATGGGAAACCCAAATTGGTCAACACGGAGAAGTTCTGGCCTGGTTTAGATCTTATCTGTAGGAAAGATATCAGTTTGTCTCTGTGGATGGTTTGTCCTCCGATAAATCAACAGTACATTCTGGTGTTCCTCAAGGCTCTGTTTTAGGACCACTATTGTTTTCACTATATATTTTACCTCTTGGTGGTGTCATTCGGAATCATAATGTTAACTTTCACTGCTATGCGGACGACACACAGTTGTGCATGTCGATGAAACATGGTGAAACCCCAAAATTGCCCTTCTTGGAAGCCTGTGTTTCAGACATAAGGAAGTGATGGCGGCAAATCTTCTACTTTTAAACTCGGACAAAACAGAGAAGCTTGTTCAAGGTCACATTGCAAAAATCAGAGACTTTCTGTCCAAAAATGATGCACAAAAATGAATACATGCTTTTGTCACTTCTAGGTTAGACTACTGCAATGCTCTACTGTCACGGCCGTCTGAAGAAGAGGACCAAAGCGCAGCGTGGTGAGCGTACATATTCCCTTTATTAGAAATGACGCCAACAAAAACAATAAAACACAAAACAACCGTGAAGCTTAAGGGCTATGTGCCACAAACAAAGTTAACTACCCACAATCACAGGTGGGAAAAAGGGTTGCCTAAGTATGGTTCCCAATCAGAGACAACGATAGACAGCTGTCCCTGATTGAGAACCATACCCAGCCAAAACAAAGAAATACAAAACACAGAAAATAGAACATAGAATGCCCACCCAAATCACACCCTGACGAAACCAAAATAGATAAATTAAAAGCTCTAAGGACAGGACGTGACAGTACCTCTCCCCCCAAAGGTGCGGATTCCGGCCGCAAAACCTGAACCTATAGGGGGGGGTTTGGGTGGGCATCTATCCGCGGTGGCGGCTCTGGTGCGGGACGTAGACCCCGCTCCACCTCTGGCTCACCCCGCTTTGGTGGCACCTCTGGTGTGGGGACCCTCGCTGTGGGCCCCGGGCTGGGCACCCTCGCTGTGGGCCCCGGACTGGAGACCACCTCTGTGGGCCCCGGACTGGAGACCGTCTCTGTGGTCCCCGGACTGGAGACCGTCTCTGTGGTCCCCGGACTGGAGACCGTCTCTGTGGGCCCCGGACTGGAGACCGTCTCTGTGGGCCCCGGACTGGAGACCGTCTCTGTGGGCCCCGGACTGGAGACCGTCTCTGTGGGCCCCGGACTGGAGGCCGTCGTTGGAGGCTTCGTACCATGGATCATCACTGGAGGCTTCGTGCCATGGATCATCACTGGAGGCTTCGTGCCATGAATCATCACTGGAGTGGAGAGACACACAGGAGGCCTGGCTCTGGGAACAGGCACAGGACTTGCCAGGCTGGGGAGACATAGAGGAGTTGGATGCGTGGAACTGGCACAAGATATACTGGGCCATGGAGACGCAGCGGAGGTCTGGAGCGCAGAGCTGGCACAACCCATCCTGGCTGAATGATTACCCTAGCCCGGCAACTGCGGGGCGCTGGCACAGGACGCACTGGGCTGTGGATGCGTACCGGCGACAAAGTACGTGTAACCGCATAGCATCGTGCCTGGTGCCTGGGTCACATGCTCCTCAAAGCGACATATTCCCTTTATTAGAAATGACGCCGACAAAAACAATAAACAATTACAAAACAACCGTGAAGCTTTGTGCCACAAACAAAGTTATCTACCCCCAATCACAGGTGGGAGGGCTGCCTAAGTATGGTTCCCAATCAGAGACAACGATAGACAGCTGTCCCTGATTGAGAACCATACTCGGCCAAAACAAAGAAATACAAAACATAGAAAATAGAATGCCCACCCAGACCAAACCAAAATAGAGACATAAGAAGCTCAGGGCGTGACATCTACTTTCCGGCTACCTGGATAAAGCACTAAATAAACTTCAGTTAGTGCTAAATAAGGCTGCTAGAATCTAGACTAGAACAAAAAAATGTGATCATATTACTCCAGTGCTAGTCTTTCTACACTGGCTTCCTGTTAAGGCAAGGGCTGATTTCAAGGTTTTTTACTGCTAACCTACAATGCATTATATGGGCTTGCTCCTACCTATCTTTCCGATTTGGTCTTGTCGTACATACCTACACGTACGCTATGGTCACAAGATGCAGGCCTCCTTACTGTCCCTAGAATTTCAAAGCAAACAGCTGGAGGCAGGGCTTTCTCCTATAGAGCTCAATTTTTATGGAATGGTCTGCCTATCCATGTGAGAGACACAGACTCGGTCTCAACCTTTAAGACTTTATTCAAGACTTTACTCTTCAGTAGGTCCTATGATTGAGTGTAGTCTGGCCCAGGAGTGTGAAGGTGAACGGAAAGGCACTGGAGTAACGAACCGCCCTTGCTGTCTCTGCCTGGCCGATTCCCCTCTCTCCATTGGGATTCTCTGCCTCTAACTCTAGTACAGGGGCTGAGTCACTGGCTTACTGGGGCTCTCTCATGCCGTCCCTGGAAGGGGTGCGTCACCTTAGTGGGTTGATTCACTGATGTGGTCATCCTGTTCTGGGTTGGCGCCCCCCCCCTTGGGTTGTGCCATGGCGGAGATCTTTGTGGGCTATACTCAGCCTTGTCTCAGGATGGTAAGTTGGTGGTTGAAGATGTCCCTCTAGTGGTGTGGGGGCTGTGCTTTGGCAAAGTGGGTGGGGTTATATCCTGCCTGTTTGGGATGTCCTCGGATGGGGCCACAGTGTCTCCTGACCCTTCCTGTCTCAGCCTCCAGTATTTATGCTGCAGTAGTTTATGTGTCGGGGGGCTAGGGTCAGTTTGTTATATCTGGAGTACTTCTCCTGTCCTATTCGGTGTCCTGTGTGAATCTAAGTGTGCGTTCTCTAATTCTCTCCTTCTCTCTTTCTTTCTCTCTCTCTGAAGTGCTGAGCCCTAGGACCATTTCTCAGGACTACCTGGCCTGATGACTCCTTGCTGTCCCCAGTCCACCTGGCCGTGCTGCTGCTCCAGTTTCAACTGTTCTGCCTGCGGCTATTGAACTCTGACCTGTTCACGAGACGTGCTACCTGTCCCAGACCTGCTCTCGACTCTCTAGAGACAGCAGGAGCGGTAGAGATACTCTGAATTATTGGCTATGAAAAGCCAACTGACATTTACTCCTGAGGTGCTTACCTGTTGCACCCTCTACAACCACTGTGATTATAATTTTTTGACCCTGTTGGTCATCTATAAACATTTGAACATCTTGGCCATGTTCTGTTATAATCTCCACCCGGCACAGCCAGAAGAGGACTGGCCACCCCTCATAGCCTGGTTCCTCTCTAGGTTTCTTCCTAGGTTCTGGCCTTTCTAGGGAGGTTTTCCACTGTGCTTCTACACCTGCATTGCTTGCTGTTTGGGGTTTTAGGCTGGGTTTCTGTACAGCACTTTGTGTCATCAGCTGATGTAAAAAGGGCTTTATAAATACATTTGATTGATTGATTGATTGATAGATATTTAATATGAACAGTGGAGAAGACAGAGGTTACAGTGGAGATGGGGGAGGTTACAGTGGAGAAGACAGAGGTTACAGTGGAGAAGACAGAGGTTACAGTGGAGAAGACAGAGGTTACAGTGGAGAAGACAGAGGTTACAGTGGAGAAGACAGAGGTTACAGTGGAGAAGACAGAGGTTACAGTGGAGAAGACAGAGGTTACAGTGGAGAAGGCAGAGGTTACAGTGGAGAAGGCGGAGGTTACAGTGGAGAAGACGGAGGTTACAGTGGAGAAGACAGAGGTTACAGTGGAGAAGGCAGAGGTTACAGTGGAGAAGGCAGAGGTTACAGTGGAGAAGACGGAGGTTACAGTGGAGAAGACAGTGGAGAAGACAGGTTACAGTGGAGAAGACAGGTTACAGTGGAGAAGACAGGTTACAGTGGAGAAGGCAGAGGTTACAGTGGAGAAGGCAGAGGTTACAGTGGAGAAGGCAGAGGTTACAGTGGAGAAGACGGAGGTTACAGTGGAGAAGACAGAGGTTACAGTGGAGAAGACAGAGGTTACAGTGGAGAAGACAGAGGTTACAGTGGAGATGGGGGAGGTTACAGTGGAGATGGGGGAGGTTACAGTGGAGAAGACAGAGGTTACAGTGGAGATGGGGGAGGTTACAGTGGAGATGGAGGAGGTTACAGTGGAGAAGACAGAGGTTACAGTGGAGAAGGCAGAGGTTCCAAATCAAATCAAATTGTATTTGTCACATGCCTTGAATACAACAACACCTTACAGTGAAATGCTTACTTAGAAGCCCTTAACCAACAATGCAGTTTTAAGAAAATACCACAGACTCAATGTGTGGGGGCACCTGTTAGCAGCAGCGTAAATGGGGGGTGGGGGCAATGCAAATAGTCTGTAAAAGCCATTTGATTAGATGTTGAGGAGTCTTATGGCTTGGGGGTAGAGCTGTTTAGAAACCTCTTGGACCTAGACTTGGTGCTCCGGTACCGCTTTCCGTGTGGTAGCAGAGAGAACAGTCTATGACTAGGGTGGCTGGAGTCTTTGACCATTTTTTAGGGCCTTCCTCTGACACCGCCTGGTATAGAGGTCCTGGATGGCAGGAAGCTTGGCCCCGGTGATGGCCCAGTACATCGGCCCCGGTGATGTACTGGGCCATACGCACTACCCTCTGTAGTGCCGTGCGGTCGGAGGTCGAGCAGTTGCCATACCAGGCAGTGATGCAACCCGTCAGGATGCTCTCGATGGGGCAGCTGTAGAACCTTTTGAGGATCTAAGGATCCATGACAAATCTTTTCAGTCTCCTGAGGGAGAATAGGCATTGTCGTGCCCTGTGTTTGGACCATGATAGTATGTTGGTAATGTGGAAGCTCTCAACCCCCTCCATTATAGCCCCGTCGATGTGAATGGGAGTGTCCACGGGCCCTCCTTTTCCTGTAGTCCACGATCAGCTTTGTCTTGATTGCGTTGAGGTGACTGGTAAGTGGTTGACAGTAGAGGACTGCCACTGAGGGGTGGTAAGTGGTTGACAGTAGAGGACTGTTACTGAGGGGTGGTAAGTGGTTGACAGTAGAGGACTATTACTGAGGGGTGGTAAGTGGTAAGTGGTTGACAGTAGAGGACTACCACTGAGGGGTGGTAAGTGGTTGACAGTAGAGGACTATTACTGAGGGGTGGTAAGTGGTAAGTGGTTGACAGTAGAGGACTACCACTGAGGGGTGGTAAGTGGTTGACAGTAGAGGACTGTTACTGAGGGGTACTAACCAGTAAGGGGTTGACAGTAGGGGACTGCCACTGAGGGGTGGTAAGTGGTTGACAGTAGAGGACTGTTACTGAGGGATGGTAAGTGGTAAGGGGTTGACAGCAGAGGTCTGTCACTGAGGGGTGGTACTGAGGGTTGAATTGCAGAAACACGGTTACTAAGACTTACTGAGTTTACAGCCCAAAACCACACCCTTTTCTCGGTATAAATAATGGCGAGAAACCGGTAAATGATAATAAGTTATTTACTGATGTTATTTCTTGTGACAGGTAGACCTAGCATCTCACCATGGTGACGTTATTTCTTGTGGCAGGTTGACCTAGCATCTCACCATGGTGACGTTATTTCTTGTGACAGGTTGACCTAGCATCTCACCATGGTGACGTTATTTATTGTGAAAGGTAGACCTAGCATCTCACCATGGTGACGTTATTTATTGTGAAAGGTAGACCTAGCATCTCACCATGGTGACGTTATTTCTTGTGACAGGTTGACCTAGCATCTCACCATGGTCACTTTATTTATTGTGACAGGTAGACCTAGCATCTCACCATGGTGACATTATTTATTGTGAAAGGTAGACCTAGCATCTCACCATGGTGACGTTATTTCTTGTGGCAGGTTGACCTAGCATCTCACCATGGTGACGTTATTTCTTGTGACAGGTTGACCTAGCATCTCACCATGGTGACGTTATTTATTGTGAAAGGTAGACCTAGCATCTCACCATGGTGACGTTATTTATTGTGAAAGGTAGACCTAGCATCTCACCATGGTTTGACCTAGCATCTCACCATGGTCACTTTATTTATTGTGACAGGTAGACCTAGCATCTCACCATGGTGACATTATTTATTGTGAAAGGTAGACCTAGCATCTCACCATGGTGACATTAATTCTTGTGACAGGTAGACCTAGCATCTCAACATGGTGACGTTATTTCTTGTGACAGGTAGACCTAGCATCTCAACATGGTGACGTTATTTATTGTGAAAGGTAGACCTAGCATCTCACCGTGGTGATGTTATTTATTGTGACAGGTAGACCTAGCATCTCACCATGGTGACTTTATTTATTGTGACAGGTAGACCTAGCATCTCACCATGGTGATGTTATTTCTTGTGACAGGTAGACCTAGCATCTCACCATGGTGATGTTATTTATTGTGAAAGGTAGACCTAGCATCTCACCATGGTGACATTATTTCTTGTGACAGGTAGACCTAGCATCTCACCATGGTGACGTTATTTCTTGTGACAGGTTGACCTAGCATCTCACCGTGGTGATGTTATTTCTTGTGACAGGTAGACCTAGCATCTCACCATGGTGATGTTATTTCTTGTGACAGGTAGACCTAGCATCTCACCATGGTGATGTTATTTCTTGTGACAGGTAGACCTAGCATCTCACCATGGTGATGTTATTTCTTGTGACAGGTAGACCTAGCATCTCACCATGGTGATGTTATTTATTGTGAAAGGTAGACCTAGCATCTCACCATGGTGACATTATTTCTTGTGACAGGTAGACACCATGGTGACGTTATTTCTTGTGACAGGTTGACCTAGCATCTCACCGTGGTGATGTTATTTCTTGTGACAGGTAGACCTAGCATCTCACCATGGTGATGTTATTTCTTGTGACAGGTAGACCTAGCATCTCACCATGGTGATGTTATTTCTTGTGACAGGTAGACCTAGCATCTCACCATGGTGATGTTATTTCTTGTGACAGGTAGACCTAGCATCTCACCATGGTGATGTTATTTATTGTGAAAGGTAGACCTAGCATCTCACCATGGTGACATTATTTATTGTGAAAGGTAGACCTAGCATCTCACCATGGTGACATTATTTATTGTGAAAGGTAGACCTAGCATCTCACCATGGTGACGTTATTTCTTGTGACAGGTAGACCTAGCATCTCACCATGGTGACGTTATTTATTGTGACAGGTAGACCTAGCATCTCACCATGGTGACGTTATTTCTTGTGACAGGTAGACCTAGCATCTCACCATGGTGATGTTATTTATTGTGAAAGGTAGACCTAGCATCTCACCATGGTGACATTATTTATTGTGAAAGGTAGACCTAGCATCTCACCATGGTGACATTATTTATTGTGAAAGGTAGACCTAGCATCTCACCATTTTATTTCTTGTGACAGGTAGACCTAGCATCTCACCATGGTGACGTTATTTATTGTGACAGGTAGACCTAGCATCTCACCATGGTCACTTTATTTATTGTGACAGGTAGACCTAGCATCTCACCATGGTGACATTATTTATTGTGACAGGTAGACCTAGCATCTCACCATGGTCACTTTATTTCTTGTGACAGGTAGACCTAGCATCTCACCATGGTCACTTTATTTCTTGTGACAGGTAGACCTAGCATCTCACCATGGTGATGTTATTTCTTGTGACAGGTAGACCTAGCATCTCACCATGGTGATGTTATTTCTTGTGACAGGTAGACCTAGCATCTCACCATGGTGATGTTATTTCTTGTGACAGGTAGACCTAGCATCTCACCATGGTGATGTTATTTATTGTGAAAGGTAGACCTAGCATCTCACCATGGTGACATTATTTATTGTGAAAGGTAGACCTAGCATCTCACC
This sequence comes from Oncorhynchus gorbuscha, assembly GCF_021184085.1. NCBI lineage: Eukaryota > Metazoa > Chordata > Actinopteri > Salmoniformes > Salmonidae > Oncorhynchus > Oncorhynchus gorbuscha. Next base: position 26,792,639 of record NC_060192.1, read on the forward strand.
ATGGTGACATTATTTATTGTGAAAGGTAGACCTAGCATCTCACCATGGTGACGTTATTTCTTGTGACAGGTAGACCTAGCATCTCACCATGGTGACGTTATTTATTGTGACAGGTAGACCTAGCATCTCACCATGGTGACGTTATTTATTGTGACAGGTAGACCTAGCATCTCACCATGGTGACATTATTTATTGTGAAAGGTAGACCTAGCATCTCACCATGGTGACGTTATTTCTTGTGACAGGTAGACCTAGCATCTCAACATGGTGACATTATTTATTGTGAAAGGTAGACCTAGCATCTCACCATGGTGACGTTATTTCTTGTGAAAGGTAGACCTAGCATCTCACCATGGTGACGTTATTTCTTGTGACAGGTTGACCTAGCATCTCACCATGGTCACTTTATTTATTGTGACAGGTAGACCTAGCATCTCACCATGGTGACATTATTTATTGTGAAAGGTAGACCTAGCATCTCACCATGGTGACATTAATTCTTGTGACAGGTAGACCTAGCATCTCAACATGGTGACGTTATTTCTTGTGACAGGTAGACCTAGCATCTCAACATGGTGACGTTATTTATTGTGAAAGGTAGACCTAGCATCTCACCGTGGTGACGTTATTTATTGTGACAGGTAGACCTAGCATCTCACCATGGTCACTTTATTTCTTGTGACAGGTAGACCTAGCATCTCACCATGGTCACTTTATTTCTTGTGACAGGTAGACCTAGCATCTCACCATGGTGACGTTATTTATTGTGACAGGTAGACCTAGCATCTCACCATGGTGACGTTATTTATTGTGACAGGTAGACCTAGCATCTCACCATGGTGACGTTATTTATTGTGACAGGTAGACCTAGCATCTCACCATGGTGACGTTATTTATTGTGAAAGGTAGACCTACATTGGCTGCAGCATAGCCTATACTACTGTAAGGTCCAAATGTGTGTCTAAATTACACATCTCCTTCTGGCTTTCGGGGTTCACCATATTTAATTGCAGCTGCAGAGTTTTAAAACAGCCTATCACTCGAAAATGGATGCTTTAAATCAGAGCATGTGTGAGCAGTCTCTCTCTCCATCAATTCCATTCAAATTGCATCCAAAATAGATCATCCTGTTAAAGATTGATATAATGTATATGTCCTAGCCTCCTCTTTCAGCTAATTAATGATTATGGGTTATGCATAATGAGCTTCTAACTTATAGCCTCTGTCTCTTGCGCAATATGCACTCACCTCCGGCTTCTCTCTTTAAAAAAAACTCTCCTTAGCTCTCGAGTCCCATGCAGGAAGAGCCAGACTACATTTACATTTACATTTAAGTCATTTAGCAGACGCTCTTATCCAGAGCGACTTACAAATTGGTGCATTCACCTTATGACATCCAGTGGGACAGTCACTTAACAATAGTGCATCTAAAACTTAGGGGGGGTGGGGTGAGAGGGATTACTTAACCTATCCTAGGTATTCCTTAAAGAGGTGGACTAGAATAGCTTGATGGGAAAAAGAATGTTTGATTTATTATACCGGTAGACTATTTGAAGAGGGACGAATGCTCTTGCTTGCTGAATGTTAAACACAAACAGCCAATAGAACTCACGGGTAGATTGAAAGAAGAGTGAACCCGTGATGACGGTAGGCTGTAGCAGTTATTTATTCAGACCCATAACCCTTCACTCTTCCTGAAGAGAAGTGAAAGCCTTCTGCATCTTGTTCTAGTCCTGTATTATTCATGGCTGTCATTAGAATGATGAATATAAGGACAACGAACCATATTTCATTTAACTGTTGAAAGCGACGAAGGAATGAAGCAACAATAGAGAGAGAAAGAGGAGGTGGCTAATAACATTAGGGGACATATTATGAAAGGTATACAGTTGAAGTCGGAGGTTTAGGTTGGAGTCATTAAAACTCGTTTTTCAATCACTCCACAAATTTCTTGTTAACAAACTATAGTTTTGGCAAGTCAGTTAGGACATCTACTTTGTGCATGACACAAGTCATTTTTCCAACAATTGTTTACAGACAGATTATTTCACTTATAATTCACTGTATCACAACGTCTGCTAAATGACTTAAACGTAATGTAATGTAAAAAATTCCAGTGGGTCAGATGTTTACATACACTAAGTTGACTGTGCCTTTAAACAGCTTGGAAAATTCCAGAAAATGATGTCATGGCTTTAGAAGCTTCTGATAGGCTAATTGACATAATTTGAGTCAACTGGAGGTGTGCCTGTGGATGTATTTCATGGCCTACCTTCAAACTCAGTGCCTCTTTGCTTGACATCATGGGAAAATCCAAAGAAATCAGCCAAGACCTCAGAAAAAGATTGTAGACCTCAAGTCTGGTTCATCCTTGGGAGCAATTTACAAATGCCTAAAGGTACCATGTTCATCTGTACAAACAATAGTGTGCAAGTATTAACACCATGGGACCACGCAGCCGTCATACCACTCAGGAAGGATTCTGAGTGGTATTCTGTCTCCTAGAGATGAACGTACTTTGGTGTGAAAGGTGCAAATCAATCCCAGAACAACAGCAAAGGACCTTGTGAAGATGCTGGAGGAAACAGGTATAAAAGATTCTATATCCACATAACCTGATAGGCTGCTCAGCAAGAAAGAAGCCACTGCTCCAAAACCTGCCATAAAAAAGCAAGACTATGGTTTGCAACTGCACATGGGGACAAAGCTCGTACTTTTTGGAGAAATGTCCACTGGTCTGATGAAACAAAAATAGAACTGTTTGGCCATAATGACCATCGTTAGGATTGGAGGAAAAAGGGGGAGGCTTGCACGCTGAAGAACACCATCCCAACCGTGAAGCATGGCGGTGGCAGCATCATGTTGTGGGGGTGCTTTGCTGCAGGAGGGACTGGTGCACTTCACACAATAGATAGCATCATGAGGAGGAAAATTAGGTGGATATATTGAAGATACATCTCAAGACATCAGTCAGGAAGTTAAAGCTTGGTCGCAAATGGGTCTTCCAAATGGACAATGACCCCAAGCATACTTCCAAAGTTGTGGCAAAATGGCCTAACTCAGTTACACCAGCTCTATCAGGAGGAATGGTCTAAAATTCACCCAACTTATTGTGGGAAGCTTGTGGAAGGCTACCTGAAATGTTTGACCCGAGTTAAACAATTTAAAGGCAATGCTACCAAGTACTATTTGGGTGTATGTACATTTCTGACCCACTGGGAATGTGATGAAAGAAATAAAAACTGAAATAAATCATTCTCTCCACTATTATTCTGATATTTCACATTCTTAAAATAAAGTGGTGATCCTAACTGACCTAAGACAGGGATTTTTTTACTAGGATTAAATGTCAGGCATTGTGAAAAACTGAGTTTAAATGTATTTGGCTAAGGTATATGTAAACTTCTGACTTCAACTATATATGTGTCAGCCTACTAATCATACAAATAGGCCCTGTTATATTTCAAAATTAAAATCAAATTCGCTAGCCTATACTTGTAACTTTGTAGGCCGCGTGTGTTGCACCAGAATCACATGTTCACCAGAATCACATGTTCTCTTCTGCTTTATCATGGTTTGAATGATATGCATAATTCCAATCCATACAATACAGAATAATACAATACAGTACAGTAAGAGTCCACACTCAAAACGAAACGCCTACTGGATCTAGTTTCACCCAGGAGCATTTAACCTCAGCAAAAAAAAGAAACGTCCTCTCCCTGTCAACTGCGTTCATTTTCAGCAAACTTAACATGTGAACAACGGCGACATAAACTGAACATGTTCCACTGACATGTGACTAACAGAAATGGAATAATGTGTCCCTGAACATCAGTACCTGGTGTGGCCACCAGCTGCATTAAGTACTGCAGTGCTTCTCCTCCTCATGGACTGCACCAGATTTGCCAGTTCTTGCTGTGCGATGTTACCCTACTCTTCCACCAAGGCACCTGCAAGTTCCCTGACATTTCTGGGGGGAATGGCTCTCGCCCTCACCCTCCGATCCAACAGGTCCCAGACGTGTTCAATGGGATTGAGATCCAGGCTCTTTGCTGGCCATGGCAGAACACTGACATTTCTGTCATGCAGGATATAATGCACAGAACGAGCAGTATGGCTGGTGGCATTGTCATTGCTGGAGGGTCATGTCAGGATGAGCCTGCAGGAAGGGTACCACATGAGGGAGGAGGATGTCTTCCCTGTAACGCACAGCGTTGAGATTGCCTGCAATGACAAGCTCAGTCCGATGATGCTGTGACACACCGTCCCAGACCATGACGGAGCCTCCACCTCCAAATTGATCCCACTCCAGAGTACAGGCCTCTGTGTAACGCTCATTACTTCGATGTCCATCACCCCTGCTGAGACAAAACCGTGACTCGTCAATGAAGAGCACTTCTTGCCCGTCCTGCCTGGTCCAGCGATGGCGGGTTTGTGCCCATAGGCGACGTTGTTGCCGGGGATGTCTGGTGAGGACTTGCTTTACAACAGGCCTACAAGCCCTCAGTCTAGCCTCTCTCAGCCTATTGTGGACAGTCTGAGCACTGATGGAGGGATTGTGCGTTCCTGGTGTAACTCGAGCAGTTGTTGTTGCCATCCTGTACCTGTCTCGATGGTGTGATGTTCGGATGTACCGATCCTGTGCAGGTGTTGTTACACGTGGTCTGCCACTGCGAGGTCGATCTGCTGTCCGTCCTGTCTCCCTGTAGCGCTGTCTTAGACATCTCACAGTACGGACATTGCAATTTATTGCCCTGGCCACATTTGCAGTCCTCATGCCTCCTTGCAGGGATCCTGTGCATCTTTCTTTTGGAGTTTTTCCAGAGTCAGTAGAAAGGCCTATTTGATGTCCTAAGTTTTCATAACTGTGACCTTTATACCATCTGTAAGCTGTTAGTGTCTTAACGACCGTTCCACAGGTACATGTTCATTAATTGTTTATGGTTCATTGAACAAGCATGGGAAACAGTGTTTAAACCCTTTACAATGCAGATTTATGAAGTTATTTGGATTGTTACTAATTATCTTTGAAAGACAGGGTCCTGAAAAAGGGACATTTCTTTTTTTGCTGAGTATAGCTAGCTGCATCTATTGGCTTTTATGTTTTTCTGTCATGTGCAGTAGCCTAATGCCACAATTATTTCGGCTTTTTTGGCTTGGGATCATAAAATGTCTAATGTAGGGCTCATTAAATATCTAATGTAGGGCTCATTAAATGTCTAATGTAGGGCTCATTAAATGTCTAATGTAGGGCTCATTAAATATCTAATGTAGGGCTCATTAAATATCTAATGTAGGGCTCATTAAATGTCTAATGTAGGGCTCATTAAATGTCTAATGTAGGGCTCATTAAATGTCTAATGTAGGGCTCATTAAATATCTAATGTAGGGCTCATTAAATATCTAATGTAGGGCTCATTAAATGTCTAATGTAGGGCTCATTAAATGTCTAATGTAGAGCTCATAAAATGTCTAATGTAGGGCTCATTAAATGTCTAATGTAGGGTTCATAAAATATCTAATGTAGGGTCCATAAAATGTCTACTATAGGGCTCATAAAATATCTAATGTAGGGCTCATAAAATATCTAATGTAGGGCTCATAAAATATCTAATGTAGGGCTCATAAAATGTCTAATGTAGGGCTCATAAAATGTCTAATGTAGGGCTCATAAAATGTCTAATGTAGGGCTCATAAAATGTCTAATGTAGGGCTCATAAAATGTCTAATGTAGGGCTCATAAAATGTCTAATGTAGGGCTCATTAAATATCTAATGTAGGGCTCATAAAATGTCTAATGTAGGGCTCATTAAATGTCTAATGTAGGGCTCATAAAATGTCTAATGTAGGGCTCATTAAATATCTACTATAGGGTTCATAAAATATCTAATGTAGGGTTCATAAAATGTCTACTATAGGGCTCATTAAATATCTAATGTAGGGCTCATAAAATATCTAATGTAGGGCTCATAAAATATCTAATGTAGGGCTCATTAAATATCTAATGTAGGGCTCATAAAATGTCTACTGTAGGGCTCATAAAATGTCTAATGTAGGGCTCATAAAATGTCTAATGTAGGGTTCATAAAATGTCTAATGTAGGGCTCATAAAATATTTCATATAGGGCTCATTAAATGTCTAATGTAGGTCTCAAAAAATTCTAATGTGGGGCTAATTAAATGTCTACTGTAGGGCTCATAAAATGTCTAATGTAGGGCTCATAAAATGTCTAATGTAGGGCTCATAAAATGTCTAATGTAGGGCTCATAAAATATTTCATATAGGGCTCATTAAATGTCTAATGTAGGTCTCAAAACAATTCTAATGTGGGGCTAATTAAATGTCTAATGTAGGGCTCATAAAATGTCTTACTTCTCTGCAGACTGCAGCGATCTGGCCCTCGTCCATGCAGGTCTCAGTCACCACGTCAGTCAGTGAACCTCCAGCCAGGTATTCCATCACCACCCATAGCTCATCCCCTACCAGGTAACTACAAACAGAGGAGAGAGAGATGAAGTATACTAGTCCCTACCAGGTAACTACAGACAGAGGAGAGAGAGATGAAGTATACTAGTCCCTACCAGGTAACTACAGACAGAGGAGAGAGATGAAGTATACTAGTCCCTACCAGGTAACTACAGACAGAGGAGAGAGAGATGAAGTATACTAGTCCCTACCAGGTAACTACAGACAGAGAGAGAGAGATGAAGTATACTAGTCCCTACCAGGTAACTACAGACAGAGGAGAGAGATGAAGTATACTAGTCCCTACCAGGTAACTACAGACAGAGGAGAGAGATGAAGTATACTAGTCCCTACCAGGTAACTACAGACAGAGGAGAGAGATGAAGTATACTAGTCCCTACCAGGTAACTACAGACAGAGGAGAGAGATGAAGTATACTAGTCCCTACCAGGTAACTACAGACAGAGGAGAGATATGAAGTATACTAGTCCCTACCAGGTAACTACAGACAGAGGAGAGAGATGAAGTATACTAGTCCCTACCAGGTAACTACAGACAGAGGAGAGAGATGAAGTATACTAGTCCCTACCAGGTAACTACAGACAGAGGAGAGAGATGAAGTATACTAGTCCCTACCAGGTAACTACAGACAGAGGAGAGAGATGAAGTATACTAGTCCCTACCAGGTAACTACAGACAGAGGAGAGAGATGAAGTATACTAGTCCCTACCAGGTAACTACAGACAGAGGAGAGAGATGAAGTATACTAGTCCCTACCAGGTAACTACAGACAGAGGAGAGAGAGATGAAGTATACTAGTCCCTACCAGGTAACTACAGACAGAGGAGAGAGAGATGAAGTATACTAGTCCCTACCAGGTAACTACAGACAGAGGAGAGAGATGAAGTATACTAGTCCCTACCAGGTAACTACAGACAGACAGAGGAGAGAGATGAAGTATACTAGTCCCTACCAGGTAACTACAGACAGAGGAGAGAGATGAAGTATACTAGTCCCTACCAGGTAACTACAGACAGAGGAGAGAGATGAAGTATACTAGTCCCTACCAGGTAACTACAGACAGAGGAGAGAGATGAAGTATACTAGTCCCTACCAGGTAACTACAGACAGAGGAGAGAGAGATGAAGTATACTAGTCCCTACCAGGTAACTACAGACAGAGAAGAGAGATGAAGTATACTAGTCCCTACCAGGTAACTACAGACAGAGGAGAGAGATGAAGTATACTAGTCCCTACCAGGTAACTACAGACAGAGGAGAGAGATGAAGTATACTAGTCCCTACCAGGTAACTACAGACAGAGAAGAGAGATGAAGTATACTAGTCCCTACCAGGTAACTACAGACAGAGGAGAGAGATGAAGTATACTAGTCCCTACCAGGTAACTACAGACAGAGGAGAGAGAGATGAAGTATACTAGTCCCTACCAGGTAACTACAGACAGAGAAGAGAGATGAAGTATACTAGTCCCTACCAGGTAACTACAGACAGAGGAGAGAGAGATGAAGTATACTAGTCCCTACCAGGTAACTACAAACAGAGGAGAGAGAGATGAAGTATACTAGTCCCTACCAGGTAACTACAGACAGAGGAGAGAGAGATGAAGTATACTAGTCCCTACCAGGTAACTACAGACAGAGGAGAGAGAGATGAAGTATACTAGTCCCTACCAGGTAACTACAGACAGAGGAGAGAGATGAAGTATACTAGTCCCTACCAGGTAACTACAGACAGAGGAGAGAGATGAAGTATACTAGTCCCTACCAGGTAACTACAGACAGAGGAGAGAGAGATGAAGTATACTAGTCCCTACCAGGTAACTACAAACAGAGGAGAGAGAGATGAAGTATACTAGTCCCTACCAGGTAACTACAGACAGAGGAGAGAGATGAAGTGAAGTAACTACTAGTCCCTACCAGGTAACTACAGACAGAGGAGAGAGAGATGAAGTATACTAGTCCCTACCAGGTAACTACAGACAGAGGAGAGAGATGAAGTATACTAGTCCCTACCAGGTAACTACAGACAGAGAAGAGAGAGATGAAGTATACTAGTCCCTACCAGGTAACTACAGACAGAGGAGAGAGAGATGAAGTATACTAGTCCCTACCAGGTAACTACAGACAGAGGAGAGAGATGAAGTATACTAGTCCCTACCAGGTAACTACAGACAGAGGAGAGAGAGATGAAGTATACTAGTCCCTACCAGGTAACTACAGACAGAGGAGAGAGATGAAGTATACTAGTCCCTACCAGGTAACTACAGACAGAGGAGAGAGATGAAGTATACTAGTCCCTACCAGGTAACTACAGACAGAGGAGAGAGATGAAGTATACTAGTCCCTACCAGGTAACTACAGACAGAGGAGAGAGATGAAGTATACTAGTCCCTACCAGGTAACTACAGACAGAGGAGAGAGATGAAGTATACTAGTCCCTACCAGGTAACTACAGACAGAGGAGAGAGATGAAGTATACTAGTCCCTACCAGGTAACTACAGACAGAGGAGAGAGAGATGAAGTATACTAGTCCCTACCAGGTAACTACAGACAGAGGAGAGAGAGATGAAGTATACTAGTCCCTACCAGGTAACTACAGACAGAGGAGAGAGATGAAGTATACTAGTCCCTACCAGGTAACTACAGACAGAGGAGAGAGATGAAGTATACTAGTCCCTACCAGGTAACTACAGACAGAGGAGAGAGATGAAGTATACTAGTCCCTACCAGGTAACTACAGACAGAGGAGAGAGAGATGAAGTATACTAGTCCCTACCAGGTAACTACAGACAGAGGAGAGAGATGAAGTATACTAGTCCCTACCAGGTAACTACAGACAGAGGAGAGAGAGATGAAGTATACTAGTCCCTACCAGGTAACTACAGACAGAGGAGAGAGAGATGAAGTATACTAGTCCCTACCAGGTAACTACAGACAGAGGAGAGAGATGAAGTATACTAGTCCCTACCAGGTAACTACAGACAGAGGAGAGAGATGAAGTATACTAGTCCCTACCAGGTAACTACAGACAGAGGAGAGAGATGAAGTATACTAGTCCCTACCAGGTAACTACAGACAGAGGAGAGAGAGATGAAGTATACTAGTCCCTACCAGGTAACTACAGACAGAGGAGAGAGAGATGAAGTATACTAGTCCCTACCAGGTAACTACAGACAGAGGAGAGAGATGAAGTATACTAGTCCCTACCAGGTAACTACAGACAGAGGAGAGAGAGATGAAGTATACTAGTCCCTACCAGGTAACTACAGACAGAGGAGAGAGATGAAGTATACTAGTCCCTACCAGGTAACTACAGACAGAGGAGAGAGAGATGAAGTATACTAGTCCCTACCAGGTAACTACAGACAGAGGAGAGAGAGATGAAGTATACTAGTCCCTACCAGGTAACTACAGACAGAGGAGAGAGATGAGTCCCTACCAGGTAACTACAGACAGAGGAGAGAGAGATGAAGTATACTAGTCCCTACCAGGTAACTACAGACAGAGGAGAGAGATGAAGTAAGTACTAGTCCCTACCAGGTAACTACAGACAGAGGAGAGAGAGATGAAGTATACTAGTCCCTACCAGGTAACTACAGACAGAGGAGAGAGATGAAGTATACTAGTCCCTACCAGGTAACTACAGACAGAGGAGAGAGAGATGAAGTATACTAGTCCCTACCAGGTAACTACAGACAGAGGAGAGAGATGAAGTATACTAGTCCCTACCAGGTAACTACAGACAGAGGAGAGAGATGAAGTATACTAGTCCCTACCAGGTAACTACAGACAGAGGAGAGAGATGAAGTATACTAGTCCCTACCAGGTAACTACAGACAGAGGAGAGAGAGATGAAGTATACTAGTCCCTACCAGGTAACTACAGACAGAGGAGAGAGAGATGAAGTATACTAGTCCCTACCAGGTAACTACAGACAGAGGAGAGAGATGAAGTATACTAGTCCCTACCAGGTAACAGACAGAGGAGAGAGAGATGAAGTATACTACAGACAGAGGAGAGAGAGATGAAGTATACTAGTCCCTACCAGGTAACTACAGACAGAGGAGAGAGATGAAGTATACTAGTCCCTACCAGGTAACTACAGACAGAGGAGAGAGAGATGAAGTATACTAGTCCCTACCAGGTAACTACAGACAGAGGAGAGAGAGATGAAGTATACTAGTCCCTACCAGGTAACTACAGACAGAGGAGAGAGATGAAGTATACTAGTCCCTACCAGGTAACTACAGACAGAGGAGAGAGAGATGAAGTATACTAGTCCCTACCAGGTAACTACAGACAGAGGAGAGAGATGAAGTATACTAGTCCCTACCAGGTAACTACAGACAGAGGAGAGAGATGAAGTATACTAGTCCCTACCAGGTAACTACAGACAGAGGAGAGAGAGATGAAGTATACTAGTCCCTACCAGGTAACTACAGACAGAGGAGAGAGAGATGAAGTATACTAGTCCCTACCAGGTAACTACAGACAGAGGAGAGAGATGAAGTATACTAGTCCCTACCAGGTAACTACAGACAGAGGAGAGAGATGAAGTATACTAGTCCCTACCAGGTAACTACAGACAGAGGAGAGAGATGAAGTATACTAGTCCCTACCAGGTAACTACAGACAGAGGAGAGAGATGAAGTATACTAGTCCCTACCAGGTAACTACAGACAGAGGAGAGAGAGATGAAGTATACTAGTCCCTACCAGGTAACTACAGACAGAGGAGAGAGATGAAGTATACTAGTCCCTACCAGGTAACTACAGACAGAGGAGAGAGATGAAGTATACTAGTCCCTACCAGGTAACTACAGACAGAGGAGAGAGATGAAGTATACTAGTCCCTACCAGGTAACTACAGACAGAGGAGAGAGAGATGAAGTATACTAGTCCCTACCAGGTAACTACAGACAGAGGAGAGAGAGATGAAGTATACTAGTCCCTACCAGGTAACTACAGACAGAGGAGAGAGAGATGAAGTATACTAGTCCCTACCAGGTAACTACAGACAGAGGAGAGAGATGATGAAGTATACTAGTCCCTACCAGGTAACTACAGACAGAGGAGAGAGAGATGAAGTATACTAGTCCCTACCAGGTAACTACAGACAGAGGAGAGAGAGATGAAGTATACTAGTCCCTACCAGGTAACTACAGACAGAGGAGAGAGATGAAGTATACTAGTCCCTACCAGGTAACTACAGACAGAGGAGAGAGATGAAGTATACTAGTCCCTACCAGGTAACTACAGACAGAGGAGAGAGATGAAGTATACTAGTCCCTACCAGGTAACTACAGACAGAGGAGAGAGATGAAGTATACTAGTCCCTACCAGGTAACTACAGACAGAGGAGAGAGATGAAGTATACTAGTCCCTACCAGGTAACTACAGACAGAGGAGAGAGAGATGAAGTATACTAGTCCCTACCAGGTAACTACAGACAGAGGAGAGAGATGAAGTATACTAGTCCCTACCAGGTAACTACAGACAGAGGAGAGAGATGAAGTATACTAGTCCCTACCAGGTAACTACAGACAGAGGAGAGAGAGAGATGAAGTATACTAGTCCCTACCAGGTAACTACAGACAGAGGAGAGAGAGATGAAGTATACTAGTCCCTACCAGGTAACTACAGACAGAGGAGAGAGAGATGAAGTATACTAGTCCCTACCAGGTAACTACAGACAGAGGAGAGAGAGATGAAGTATACTAGTCCCTACCAGGTAACTACAGACAGAGGAGAGAGAGATGAAGTATACTAGTCCCTACCAGGTAACTACAGACAGAGGAGAGAGATGAAGTATACTAGTCCCTACCAGGTAACTACAGACAGAGGAGAGAGAGATGAAGTATACTAGTCCCTACCAGGTAACTACAGACAGAGGAGAGAGATACTAGTCCCTACCAGGTAACTACAGACAGAGGAGAGAGAGATGAAGTATACTAGTCCCTACCAGGTAACTACAGACAGAGGAGAGAGAGATGAAGTATACTAGTCCCTACCAGGTAACTACAGACAGAGGAGAGAGAGATGAAGTATACTAGTCCCTACCAGGTAACTACAGACAGAGGAGAGAGAGATGAAGTATACTAGTCCCTACCAGGTAACTACAGACAGAGGAGAGAGATGAAGTATACTAGTCCCTACCAGGTAACTACAGACAGAGGAGAGAGATGAAGTATACTAGTCCCTACCAGGTAACTACAGACAGAGGAGAGAGATGAAGTATACTAGTCCCTACCAGGTAACTACAGACAGAGGAGAGAGAGATGAAGTATACTAGTCCCTACCAGGTAACTACAGACAGAGGAGAGAGAGATGAAGTATACTAGTCCCTACCAGGTAACTACAGACAGAGGAGAGAGAGATGAAGTATACTAGTCCCTACCAGGTAACTACAGACAGAGGAGAGAGATGAAGTATACTAGTCCCTACCAGGTAACTACAGACAGAGGAGAGAGAGATGAAGTATACTAGTCCCTACCAGGTAACTACAGACAGAGGAGAGAGAGATGAAGTATACTAGTCCCTACCAGGTAACTACAGACAGAGGAGAGAGAGATGAAGTATACTAGTCCCTACCAGGTAACTACAGACAGAGGAGAGAGAGATGAAGTATACTAGTCCCTACCAGGTAACTACAGACAGAGGAGAGAGAGATGAAGTATACTAGTCCCTACCAGGTAACTACAGACAGAGGAGAGAGAGATGAAGTATACTAGTCCCTACCAGGTAACTACAGACAGAGGAGAGAGAGATGAAGTATACTAGTCCCTACCAGGTAACTACAGACAGAGGAGAGAGAGATGAAGTATACTAGTCCCTACCAGGTAACTACAGACAGAGGAGAGAGAGATGAAGTATACTAGTCCCTACCAGGTAACTACAGACAGAGGAGAGAGAGATGAAGTATACTAGTCCCTACCAGGTAACTACAGACAGAGGAGAGAGATGAAGTATACTAGTCCCTACCAGGTAACTACAGACAGAGGAGAGAGATGAAGTATACTAGTCCCTACCAGGTAACTACAGACGAGGAGAGAGAGATGAAGTATACTAGTCCCTACCAGGTAACTACAGACAGAGGAGAGAGATGAAGTATACTAGTCCCTACCAGGTAACTACAGACAGAGGAGAGATGAAGTATACTAGTCCCTACCAGGTAACTACAGACAGAGGAGAGAGAGATGAAGTATACTAGTCCCTACCAGGTAACTACAGACAGAGGAGAGAGAGATGAAGTATACTAGTCCCTACCAGGTAACTACAGACAGAGGAGAGAGAGATGAAGTATACTAGTCCCTACCAGGTAACTACAGACAGAGGAGAGAGAGAAGTATACTAGTCCCTACCAGGTAACTACAGACAGAGGAGAGAGATGAAGTATACTAGTCCCTACCAGGTAACTACAGACAGAGGAGAGAGATGAAGTATACTAGTCCCTACCAGGTAACTACAGACAGAGGAGAGAGAGATGAAGTATACTAGTCCCTACCAGGTAACTACAGACAGAGGAGAGAGATGAAGTATACTAGTCCCTACCAGGTAACTACAGACAGAGGAGAGAGATGAAGTATACTAGTCCCTACCAGGTAACTACAGACAGAGGAGAGAGATGAAGTATACTAGTCCCTACCAGGTAACTACAGACAGAGGAGAGAGATGAAGTATACTAGTCCCTACCAGGTAACTACAGACAGAGGAGAGAGAGATGAAGTATACTAGTCCCTACCAGGTAACTACAGACAGAGGAGAGAGAGATGAAGTATACTAGTCCCTACCAGGTAACTACAGACAGAGGAGAGAGAGATGAAGTATACTAGTCCCTACCAGGTAACTACAGACAGAGGAGAGAGATGAAGTATACTAGTCCCTACCAGGTAACTACAGACAGAGGAGAGAGATGAAGTATACTAGTCCCTACCAGGTAACTACAGACAGAGGAGAGAGATGAAGTATACTAGTCCCTACCAGGTAACTACAGACAGAGGAGAGAGAGATGAAGTATACTAGTCCCTACCAGGTAACTACAGACAGAGGAGAGAGAGATGAAGTATACTAGTCCCTACCAGGTAACTACAGACAGAGGAGAGAGATGAAGTATACTAGTCCCTACCAGGTAACTACAGACAGAGGAGAGAGAGATGAAGTATACTAGTCCCTACCAGGTAACTACAGACAGAGGAGAGAGATGAAGTATACTAGTCCCTACCAGGTAACTACAGACAGAGGAGAGATGAGATGAAGTATACTAGTCCCTACCAGGTAACTACAGACAGAGGAGAGAGAGATGAAGTATACTAGTCCCTACCAGGTAACTACAGACAGAGGAGAGAGAGATGAAGTATACTAGTCCCTACCAGGTAACTACAGACAGAGGAGAGAGAGATGAAGTATACTAGTCCCTACCAGGTAACTACAGACAGAGGAGAGAGAGATGAAGTATACTAGTCCCTACCAGGTAACTACAGACAGAGGAGAGAGATGAAGTATACTAGTCCCTACCAGGTAACTACAGACAGAGAGAGAGTCCCTACCAGGTAACTAGAGAGAGAGAGATGAAGTATACTAGTCCCTACCAGGTAACTACAGACAGAGGAGAGAGAGATGAAGTATACTAGTCCCTACCAGGTAACTACAGACAGAGGAGAGAGAGATGAAGTATACTAGTCCCTACCAGGTAACTACAGACAGAGGAGAGAGAGATGAAGTATACTAGTCCCTACCAGGTAACTACAGACAGAGGAGAGAGAGATGAAGTATACTAGTCCCTACCAGGTAACTACAGACAGAGGAGAGAGAGATGAAGTATACTAGTCCCTACCAGGTAACTACAGACAGAGGAGAGAGAGATGAAGTATACTAGTCCCTACCAGGTAACTACAGACAGAGGAGAGAGATGAAGTATACTAGTCCCTACCAGGTAACTACAGACAGAGGAGAGAGAGATGAAGTATACTAGTCCCTACCAGGTAACTACAGACAGAGGAGAGAGAGATGAAGTATACTAGTCCCTACCAGGTAACTACAGACAGAGGAGAGAGAGATGAAGTATACTAGTCCCTACCAGGTAACTACAGACAGAGGAGAGAGATGAAGTATACTAGTCCCTACCAGGTAACTACAGACAGAGGAGAGAGAGATGAAGTATACTAGTCCCTACCAGGTAACTACAGACAGAGGAGAGAGAGATGAAGTATACTAGTCCCTACCAGGTAACTACAGACAGAGGAGAGAGAGATGAAGTATACTAGTCCCTACCAGGTAACTACAGACAGAGGAGAGAGATGAAGTATACTAGTCCCTACCAGGTAACTACAGACAGAGGAGAGAGATGAAGTATACTAGTCCCTACCAGGTAACTACAGACAGAGGAGAGAGATGAAGTATACTAGTCCCTACCAGGTAACTACAGACAGAGGAGAGAGATGAAGTATACTAGTCCCTACCAGGTAACTACAGACAGAGGAGAGAGAGATGAAGTATACTAGTCCCTACCAGGTAACTACAGACAGAGGAGAGAGATGAAGTATACTAGTCCCTACCAGGTAACTACAGACAGACAGAGGAGAGAGAGATGAAGTATACTAGTCCCTACCAGGTAACTACAGACAGAGGAGAGAGAGATGAAGTATACTAGTCCCTACCAGGTAACTACAGACAGAGGAGAGAGAGATGAAGTATACTAGTCCCTACCAGGTAACTACAGACAGAGGAGAGAGATGAAGTATACTAGTCCCTACCAGGTAACTACAGACAGAGGAGAGAGATGAAGTATACTAGTCCCTACCAGGTAACTACAGACAGAGGAGAGAGATGAAGTATACTAGTCCCTACCAGGTAACTACAGACAGAGGAGAGAGATGAAGTATACTAGTCCCTACCAGGTAACTACAGACAGAGGAGAGAGAGATGAAGTATACTAGTCCCTACCAGGTAACTACAGACAGAGGAGAGAGAGATGAAGTATACTAGTCCCTACCAGGTAACTACAGACAGAGGAGAGAGATGAAGTATACTAGTCCCTACCAGGTAACTACAGACAGAGGAGAGAGAGATGAAGTATAGTATACTAGTCCCTACCAGGTAACTACAGACAGAGGAGAGAGAGATGAAGTATACTAGTCCCTACCAGGTAACTACAGACAGAGGAGAGAGAGATGAAGTATACTAGTCCCTACCAGGTAACTACAGACAGAGGAGAGAGAGATGAAGTATACTAGTCCCTACCAGGTAACTACAGACAGAGGAGAGAGAGATGAAGTATACTAGTCCCTACCAGGTAACTACAGACAGAGGAGAGAGAGATGAAGTATACTAGTCCCTACCAGGTAACTACAGACAGAGGAGAGAGATGAAGTATACTAGTCCCTACCAGGTAACTACAGACAGAGGAGAGAGAGATGAAGTATACTAGTCCCTACCAGGTAACTACAGACAGAGGAGAGAGAGATGAAGTATACTAGTCCCTACCAGGTAACTACAGACAGAGGAGAGAGATGAAGTATACTAGTCCCTACCAGGTAACTACAGACAGAGGAGAGAGAGATGAAGTATACTAGTCCCTACCAGGTAACTACAGACAGAGGAGAGAGATGAAGTATACTAGTCCCTACCAGGTAACTACAGACAGAGGAGAGAGAGATGAAGTATACTAGTCCCTACCAGGTAACTACAGACAGAGGAGAGAGATGAAGTATACTAGTCCCTACCAGGTAACTACAGACAGAGGAGAGAGAGATGAAGTATACTAGTCCCTACCAGGTAACTACAGACAGAGGAGAGAGATGAAGTATACTAGTCCCTACCAGGTAACTACAGACAGAGAAGAGAGAGATGAAGTATACTAGTCCCTACCAGGTAACTACAGACAGAGGAGAGAGATGAAGTATACTAGTCCCTACCAGGTAACTACAGACAGAGGAGAGAGAGATGAAGTATACTAGTCCCTACCAGGTAACTACAGACAGAGGAGAGAGAGATGAAGTATACTAGTCCCTACCAGGTAACTACAGACAGAGGAGAGAGAGATGAAGTATACTAGTCCCTACCAGGTAACTACAGACAGAGGAGAGAGAGATGAAGTATACTAGTCCCTACCAGGTAACTACAGACAGAGGAGAGAGAGATGAAGTATACTAGTCCCTACCAGGTAACTACAGACAGAGGAGAGAGATGAAGTATACTAGTCCCTACCAGGTAACTACAGACAGAGGAGAGAGATGAAGTATACTAGTCCCTACCAGGTAACTACAGACAGAGGAGAGAGATGAAGTATACTAGTCCCTACCAGGTAACTACAGACAGAGGAGAGAGAGATGAAGTATACTAGTCCCTACCAGGTAACTACAGACAGAGGAGAGAGATGAAGTATACTAGTCCCTACCAGGTAACTACAGACAGAGGAGAGAGATGAAGTATACTAGTCCCTACCAGGTAACTACAGACAGAGGAGAGAGAGATGAAGTATACTAGTCCCTACCAGGTAACTACAGACAGAGGAGAGAGAGATGAAGTATACTAGTCCCTACCAGGTAACTACAGACAGAGGAGAGAGAGATGAAGTATACTAGTCCCTACCAGGTAACTACAGACAGAGGAGAGAGAGATGAAGTATACTAGTCCCTACCAGGTAACTACAGACAGAGGAGAGAGAGATGAAGTATACTAGTCCCTACCAGGTAACTACAGACAGAGGAGAGAGAGATGAAGTATACTAGTCCCTACCAGGTAACTACAGACAGAGGAGAGAGATGAAGTATACTAGTCCCTACCAGGTAACTACAGACAGAGGAGAGAGAGATGAAGTATACTAGTCCCTACCAGGTAACTACAGACAGAGGAGAGAGATGAAGTATACTAGTCCCTACCAGGTAACTACAGACAGAGGAGAGAGATGAAGTATACTAGTCCCTACCAGGTAACTACAGACAGAGGAGAGAGAGATGAAGTATACTAGTCCCTACCAGGTAACTACAGACAGAGAGAGAGAGATGAAGTATACTAGTCCCTACCAGGTAACTACAGACAGAGGAGAGAGATGAAGTATACTAGTCCCTACCAGGTAACTACAGACAGAGGAGAGAGAGATGAAGTATACTAGTCCCTACCAGGTAACTACAGACAGAGGAGAGAGATGAAGTATACTAGTCCCTACCAGGTAACTACAGACAGAGGAGAGAGAGATGAAGTATACTAGTCCCTACCAGGTAACTACAGACAGAGGAGAGAGATGAAGTATACTAGTCCCTACCAGGTAACTACAGACAGAGGAGAGAGATGAAGTATACTAGTCCCTACCAGGTAACTACAGACAGAGGAGAGAGATGAAGTATACTAGTCCCTACCAGGTAACTACAGACAGAGGAGAGAGAGATGAAGTATACTAGTCCCTACCAGGTAACTACAGACAGAGGAGAGAGAGATGAAGTATACTAGTCCCTACCAGGTAACTACAGACAGAGGAGAGAGAGATGAAGTATACTAGTCCCTACCAGGTAACTACAGACAGAGGAGAGAGATGAAGTATACTAGTCCCTACCAGGTAACTACAGACAGAGGAGAGAGAGATGAAGTATACTAGTCCCTACCAGGTAACTACAGACAGAGGAGAGAGATGAAGTATACTAGTCCCTACCAGGTAACTACAGACAGAGGAGAGAGAGATGAAGTATACTAGTCCCTACCAGGTAACTACAGACAGAGGAGAGAGAGATGAAGTATACTAGTCCCTACCAGGTAACTACAGACAGAGGAGAGAGAGATGAAGTATACTAGTCCCTACCAGGTAACTACAGACAGAGGAGAGAGATGAAGTATACTAGTCCCTACCAGGTAACTACAGACAGAGGAGAGAGAGATGAAGTATACTAGTCCCTACCAGGTAACTACAGACAGAGGAGAGAGAGATGAAGTATACTAGTCCCTACCAGGTAACTACAGACAGAGGAGAGAGATGAAGTATACTAGTCCCTACCAGGTAACTACAGACAGAGGAGAGAGATGAAGTATACTAGTCCCTACCAGGTAACTACAGACAGAGGAGAGAGATGAAGTATACTAGTCCCTACCAGGTAACTACAGACAGAGGAGAGAGATGAAGTATACTAGTCCCTACCAGGTAACTACAGACAGAGGAGAGAGATGAAGTATACTAGTCCCTACCAGGTAACTACAGACAGAGGAGAGAGAGATGAAGTATACTAGTCCCTACCAGGTAACTACAGACAGAGGAGAGAGATGAAGTATACTAGTCCCTACCAGGTAACTACAGACAGAGGAGAGAGATGAAGTATACTAGTCCCTACCAGGTAACTACAGACAGAGGAGAGAGAGATGAAGTATACTAGTCCCTACCAGGTAACTACAGACAGAGGAGAGAGAGATGAAGTATACTAGTCCCTACCAGGTAACTACAGACAGAGGAGAGAGAGATGAAGTATACTAGTCCCTACCAGGTAACTACAGACAGAGGAGAGAGAGATGAAGTATACTAGTCCCTACCAGGTAACTACAGACAGAGGAGAGAGAGATGAAGTATACTAGTCCCTACCAGGTAACTACAGACAGAGGAGAGAGATGAAGTATACTAGTCCCTACCAGGTAACTACAGACAGAGGAGAGAGATGAAGTATACTAGTCCCTACCAGGTAACTACAGACAGAGGAGAGAGAGATGAAGTATACTAGTCCCTACCAGGTAACTACAGACAGAGGAGAGAGATGAAGTATACTAGTCCCTACCAGGTAACTACAGACAGAGGAGAGAGATGAAGTATACTAGTCCCTACCAGGTAACTACAGACAGAGGAGAGAGAGATGAAGTATACTAGTCCCTACCAGGTAACTACAGACAGAGGAGAGAGAGATGAAGTATACTAGTCCCTACCAGGTAACTACAGACAGAGGAGAGAGATGAAGTATACTAGTCCCTACCAGGTAACTACAGACAGAGGAGAGAGAGATGAAGTATACTAGTCCCTACCAGGTAACTACAGACAGAGGAGAGAGAGATGAAGTATACTAGTCCCTACCAGGTAACTACAGACAGAGGAGAGAGAGATGAAGTATACTAGTCCCTACCAGGTAACTACAGACAGAGGAGAGAGAGATGAAGTATACTAGGCCCTACCAGGTAACTACAGACAGAGGAGAGAGAGATGAAGTATACTAGTCCCTACCAGGTAACTACAGACAGAGGAGAGAGAGATGAAGTATACTAGTCCCTACCAGGTAACTACAGACAGAGGAGAGAGAGATGAAGTATACTAGTCCCTACCAGGTAACTACAAACAGAGGAGAGAGAGATGAAGTATACTAGTCCCTACCAGGTAACTACAGACAGAGGAGAGAGATGAAGTATACTAGTCCCTACCAGGTAACTACAGACAGAGGAGAGAGAGATGAAGTATACTAGTCCCTACCAGGTAACTACAGACAGAGAAGAGAGAGATTCCGTATCGTCATTGCATATTTACAGTAGCTGCTAAACCTGTGGTTCTCCCCATCAGCAACCACAGTATGTGTGAGCCTCACCTGTCCAGGTAGTTGACTATGTTGGGGTTTTTGTTTTCCCTCATCACCAGGATCTCGTTGATGATCAGCTCCTTCTTAGGCTGCTGTTGGAGGTTCATCTGCTTAATGGCCACCTGACAGAGGAACAACCATAAACAGGACACCACATGGTGTCTTCAGTGCTCTGACAGATTACACAGTTAATGTGCCAGAAGAGAAGGCTAATCAGTAGGGTGACAGATAGACGCGTAAAATGTGGATGATTTTCTGAAGTGACTGTGCGTCAAGTTAGTTTACCTCCTGGCCAGTAGCAATGTCAATGGCTGTGTACACAGTGCCAGATGCCCTGAGGAAACAAGAGAATAACGCATTAGTTCCACATAGAAACAAATCCTCATGCAAGGAGATAGGACAGATCACCCAAGCTCTCAAAGTTTCAAGTTTCTAGTTTTTGTTGTCATATCCACAAGTACAGTGAAAGGCCTTTCTTGTTTGCTCCTTCCAAAACCTTTCTGTCCACGGTATCTCCATAATATTAGCGTTATGCCAACTCTCAAGAGCCTGGAGGACATTTGCCAATGTTTTTTATTCACACAAGAATCTCTTTCAAAGAAACAATTACAGAATGTATTTGAATCAAAGCAGTTCTTTGGCTTCCTCTCATAAATGATCAAGTACGATTTCATTTGGCCACCAGTGGGCAGCATTGACCATTGGCCGTTGGAAAAGGCAGCTCTCGTGTCCCTTGGTCAGTAATAACTAATAGGAGCAATTACCCTGTCAATAAGATGACCTTTCATCTCTGATATCTATAAATGTCTTGCATGATTTAAGACCCTACAGTCTATAATGTGCACATTATATCACTTGCATATGTGGAGAATGTCACGAGCTAATTCTGCTGTGAGTGTTTGGTGTGTCTAAGTTACCTTTGGAGAGTGTGTGGGGTGCTCACCACTCTGTGATGGGTTTAGTGTATGACTTGTGTGTACAGTACCAAGTCTGTAATGCATACAGTTCATGACTGGCATATGAACCCACCAAGTGTACAGTGTGTTTGAAGTACCCTTTTTAACATGTACAATATGATTTCTTGCAAGGTGTCTGTTATGTACCATGTACAGTATATGTCCTGTATATGGTGTGTTAGTGTGATCCCTGTGCCACTGGGGTGTTGGGGCTCCAGTGGAATCACAGATCTGATTGTTCCTCTACAGTAACCTGAGCATCATTTTAATCAGACACACACAGATTACAGTACATTGAAGGCAGGTTGCCTAGTGGTTAAGAGCATTGTGTCAGTAGCTGAAAGGTTGCTGGTTTGAATCCCCAAGCTGACTAGGTGAAAAACCTGTCAATGTGCCCTTGAGCAAGGTACTTAATGCTCTGGATGAGAGCGCCTTCTAAATGACTACAATGTAAAAAGAAAAAAGCTTGGCTGGGGTACAGTAACCTGTCCCTCTCTCTGCCCTGACATTTTACACCTCTGAATGCTAGAGGGCAGAGACATGATTCTGTATTCAACCACCTTGCAATCTGCCTTTGGGCAACATAACACAGGCCCATGGTGAATGCTATAACCAGGAATATAACACAGACCCATGGTGAATACTATAACCAGGAATATAACACAGACCCATGGTGAATGCTATAACCAGGAATATAACACAGACCCATGGTGAATGCTATAACCAGGAATATAACACAGACCCATGGTGAATGCTATAACCAGGAATATAACACAGACCCATGGTGAATACTATAACCAGGAATATAACACAGACCCATGGAATGAATGCTAGACCCATGGTGAATGCCAGGAATATAACACAGACCCATGGTGAATGCTATAACCAGGAATATAACACAGACCCATGGTGAATGATGAATAACATAACTAGACCCATGGTGACCAGGAACATAACACAGACCCATGGTGAATGCTATAACCAGGAATATAACACAGACCCATGGTGAATGCTAACCAACCAGGTAATATAACACAGACCCATGGTGAATGCTATAACCAGGAATATAACACAGACCCATGGTGAATGCTGTAACCAGTAATATAACACAGACCCATGGTGAATGATGTAACCAGGAACATAACACAGACCCATGGTGAATGCTGTAACCAGGAACATAACACAGACCCATGGTGAATGATATAACCAGGAACATAACACAGACCCATGGTGAATGCTATAACCAGGAATATAACACAGACCCATTGAATGATATAACCAGGAATATAACACAGACCCATGGTGAATGCTGTAACCAGGAACATAACACAGACCCATGGTGAATACTATAACCAGGAATATAACACAGACCCATGGTGAATGCTGTAACCAGGAACATAACACAGACCCATGGTGAATGCTATAACCAGGTACAGACAGAGTCCCCTGCCAGGAGTCTGGTTTACTGTTTGGTTCTACACCCTGACCTTTAGCCTAGTTTCCACTGCATTAACTTTACCAGTAACCCATGTCTTCCCTGTATCCATCACTAAACCTTCCCATTCTCATAACACCCCAAGTCACTTTGACTACAGTCTGTTTTTCAGAATGGCTTCATTTAGATTATGAGGTCTTGCAGATTGACCTTACAAAGAATGAAGTGGAAGTCTCATTTTACATGTCACGCTCCCGAGATTTAGTCAAGTCACACATCTCTCTCACGTCTCTCCCTCACTCTGTTCTCCTTGCCCTCTCTCTTCTTGATTCTCCCTCCCTCCCTGAGACCGTCAGGCTGCACCGTTGTATTGTACTGTGAGTGTGTATGAATAATGAATGAGGGTTCCTGCAGTGTATCCCGACCAGCCACTGATGCGCTGCAGCCAGACAGGTAAAGCTGTTGTTAGGTAGCTGTGGAACCAATCCACACTGATCACTGACTCATCAGGAAGCTTCTCATGTGATCTACAGAGGGGATGGAGTGTGAGGTGGCTAAGGCCACTGAGCTCAGGATTTGTTAACTGCTCTCATCCTCAGGTAACATTTCCCCGTGGGTTTAATCAGAGAGGTCTGTGAGAAACCACAGTTTAGTGTTCATATCCTTGTGCACAGCTGTTTTCATTTATAGACAGTGTGTGTGCAGATTGTCTGTCGTTACCACCCACATTGATCAGGGGAGCCCTTCGTGGTGTGTTAAGCTAAGCAGACAGTGCTGGAGGAAGCTGGCTGCTGCTGTTGTTGTGTTCAGGTCTGAGGTGGAGGGAGTGGTGATGTCAGGGCTAAGCTCACCCCAGCTCTCCCAGAGACAGCGAGAGAGAGAGAGAGAGAGAGAATCAGAAAGGGAGAGTCAGAAGGAGGGTGAGAGAGAGAATCAGACAGAGAGTGAGTGAGTGCGTGAGTGAGTGAGTGAGTGAGTGAGTGAGTGAGTGAGTGAGTGAGTGAGTGAGTGAGAGAGAGGAGGGAGAAAGAGTGAGAATCAGAGAGAGTGAGTGAGTGAGTGAGTGAGTGAGTGAGTGAGTGAGTGAGTGAGTGAGTGAGTGAGTGAGTGAGTGAGTGAGTGAGTGAGTGAGTGAGTGAGTGAGAATCAGAGAGAGAGATAGAATCACCGTGAGAGAGAGAATCAGAGAGAGAGAGAGAATCAGAGAGAGAGAGAGAATCAGAGAGAGAGAGAGAGAGAATCAGAGAGAGAGAGAGAGAGAATCAGAGAGAGAGAGAGAGAGAGAGAGAATCAGAGAGAGAGAGAGAGAGAATCAGAGAGAGAGAGAGAGAGAGAGAGAGAGAGAGAGAGAGAGAGAGAGAGAGAATCAGAGAGGGAGAGAGAATCAGAGAGAGAGAGAGAATCAGAGAGAGAGAGAGAATCAGAGAGAGAGAGAGAGAGAGAGAGAGAGAGAGAGAGAGAGAGAGAGAGAGAGAGAGAGAGAGAGAAAATCAGAGAGAAAATCAGAGAGAGAGAGAGAGAATCAGAGAGAGAGAGAGAGAATCAGAGAGAGAGAGAGAGAGTGGGCTGAGCTCATCTAGCCCACAGCCATGTCTGAATAAAGTTCCTTTATACTTCTCTCTCAGACCCTTCAACCTCTTTCTTTTTCTCATCTCTGTCTCTGGTCACTCCTGAGTGAGGCGTTGTCTTTCTTTCTCTCAGTTGGGCTGACTACCAAAGACTACTTTGTTCCAATAAGCGGCAGTAAGTAGCTAGTGGATTTGGATTGAAAGTGGACTCACCCTTGTCCTATTTTCTCAAAGCGTGTGTACTTCTTTTTGGGGTCCCCCACACTCACAATGCTTCCTGGGAAGACAGAGAGAGGTGATTAGTGGAGAGTGTCTCTAGGTCAGACTGAGGCATGCACACACATACACACACACACACACAGCACGGCCATGGAGAGGGCATCCCTGCATTACACACACGCTCCTCTGCCCACGACATTCAGCGATGTCGCCTGCTGTGGGGCCACGTACTGAAGCCGAATACACTGCTGCATGCTGGGAGGTTGTCCTGCACAGTAGAGCACTGCTGATGTTTTGGACAGGGGCAAATGCAGAAACTGCAGAGAGGACACTGCAGAGAGGACACTGCAGAGATGACACTGCAGAGAGGACACTGCAGAGAGAGCAGTACTCTGACTCTAGAGGGGCGCTTGGTCGTCCTAAGGCTGTAATCTGTGGCTTAGTGAGCAGCCCACACTAATCACTGTGGTAGGATGGGTTTAGAGCTGAGAGGTCTGGACACATCACAGTACAGTCACAGCACAATCTCTATGAAACTCTCCATGCTCCATAGATCCACAGAGAGACAACATACTAAGTCGCTCCAGAATCTCCTCGTCTGTCATCTTGGACTTCTTCCTCTGCCGATCGGTGTGGCGGTACAGAGTGCTGGACGTGTTCTCCGGCTGGACCTGGGACTCTGGCGGGGTTGTGACCTCCTTCACAGGGGTGGGAGGCGCCAAGGGCTCGATGACAGAGCGGGTGTAGATCTGTCAGGAGAGGCGCAGGACACAGTCACAGTCAGGGAGGAGCAGGACACAGTCAGAGAGGAGCAGGACAACAAGCATACTGTACAACTCTGTACTGAGTTGAGTTATTGAGGTGATTAGTCGGTAAGCCTTCCTAAGTCTTAGATCTGTAACATTGTGTTAAGTCATTGTTCATAACCTCAGGGTGACTCACAGATTTAGTGTGCTCAGGTCGAGGTGCGATGACGGGTGGTGGCTCATCGTCATCATCGTCCTCCTCCTCTTCCTCCTCCTCCTCCTCCTCCTCCTCTGACACAGGGGGTGCTATAGGGGGGTCTGTGGATGTCTTTGCACCCTGAGGTGTAAAACAAGGTGTCAGTGAGGAGGTCTGTAGTACATTGGACAGTGACAATCTGAAACGCTGCGTCACCTGCGTTCCTGTCAATGGTTTTTCCAGGGACTCCTAATGTCCCATGAAATAAGGCACGTCCATGCTGACAATAGACACCTCCTAAGACCATACCATTACAACAGGGTGCTCAGCTGTGCAATGAGATACGGTAAAACATCAATATTACATTTATTCCACAGTGTAATCAGGAATATAGTTATCCAACATGATCCACTTGATTAAACCTGGGCCCATATCCACAAATCTAGGATCTGTCCATATAATATGATTTAGGATGATCTAAAAGGCTAAACTGACCCTAGATCAGCACTGCTACTTTGAGACCCTTTGTGGATACGGGCCTTGGACAAGAAAGCTACAGTACTAGAATGGCTTCTGATCATACGGGCTGAGGTATAGATCCATGACCGATGTGAGACAAGCAGCTAGAACATTCCCCGTGGTGATGTGTTTCAGTGACAGCTCATAGAACAGAATTTGACAGCAATACAGTTGGACCTGGAGAGCCAAACAAGCAAAACAACCCCTGACCCAACACTCCAACTCCAACCACAGCCACTAAAACAACCCCTGACCCAACACTCCAACTCCAACCACAGCCACTAAAACAACCCCTGACCCAACACTCCAACTCCAACCATAGCCACTAAAACAACCCCTGACCCAACACTCCAACTCCAACCACAGCCACTAAAACAACCCCTGACCCAACACTCCAACTCCAACCATAGCCACTAAAACAACCCCTGACCCAACACTCCAACTCCAACCATAGCCACTAAAACAGCCCCTGACCCAACACTCCAACTCCAACCATAGCCACTAAAACAACCCCTGACCCAACACTCCATCTCCAACCATACCCACTAAAACAACCCCTGACCCAACACTCCATCTCCAACCATAGCCACTAAAACAACCCCTGACCCAACACTCCAACTCCAACCATAGCCACTAAAACAGCCCTACAATGCAGTAAGTCACACACCCATTCTGGTGGTGGATCAAAGTGCTATGCAAAGCCAGTCACTCTCTCCTGTACCTCATCATAAACACCACCATCCGGGTGACCACTTGGACTGTACAGTGTGATAGATTTCCTCCATCCCCAGCCTAAACATGTAACGTAGATGGTAAAACAGATCCTAAACAGCACAGCAGAGCAGTAGTGGTGATTAGCTGCGCGCTATTGGTGCCAAGCCATCAGCTCTTTGCTTAGCAGTGGAAGTTGATTTGGTTTAAGCGGTACCACGAGGGATAATAGGGGTCAGTGTTCTGAAGACAGACCCAGATTCACAGCACAGACAGAGCCGAAGAAGGCAGTGGAGATGAGAGGCTAGCTGGCTAATGATGAGCAGCGCAAGCTAGCAGGTTTCTACTGGGGCATGCGGTCAGATCTAAAGCAGGGACATATTGGCTCTGTGAGGAAGGGAGTGAAGAACACATGTTCAGACATGCAGGATTTTGAAGATCATAATAGCCATCTTAGGCAAGCGCCCGGCCCTGAGAGCTTTAAGCATGGGCCATTGGGAATGGTTTAACGAACTGCTTACGACAAGTGGTGAAATAGAGAAGCCATTACACTTAAAAGAGAGTGAAGCGGTCTCTAATATCTCTCACCTTCATGTCCATCCAATAGAGCCTGCATATCTGGGCATACCCAGCATCAACAACATTAGGAGTTCAAAACGGTTCAATTTAGTTTTCAGACAATGTAGACGTATGTGGAAAGGAATATGGAGGAGTTACCTTGTCAAATAATGCACTGCAGGTTCTAAGGCTGACAGGAGGCCCAGACGACAGCAGTCGGTTCTGAATGTGAAGGTTGAAAATGGAAGGATTTACTGAACACAGAACAACACAACGTTACAGAGCAATGGACTATTGAGAATTGGGGAGAGTAGAGGACAGGGGACCACTACAGAGAGATGGGGAGAGTAGAGGACAGGGGACCACTACAGAGAGATGGGGAGAGTAGAGGACAGGGGACCACTACAGAGAGATGGGGAGAGTAGAGGACAGGGGACCACTACAGAGAGATGGGGAGAGTAGAGGACAGGGGACCACTACAGAGAGATGGGGAGAGTAGAGGACAGGGGACCACTACAGAGAGATGGGGAGAGTAGAGGACAGGGGACCACTGGAGATTTAGAGGACAGGGGACCACTACAGAGAGATGGGGAGAGTAGAGGACAGGGGACCACTACAGAGAGAGAGTAGGGGGAGAGAGATCAGGAGAGGACAGAGGAACCACTACAGAGAGATGGGGAGAGAGAGGATGGGGAGAGCAGAGGAACCACTACAGAGAGATGGGAGAGAGCAGAGGATGAGGGCAAGAGCAGGTTTCCACTACAGAGAGATACAGGGGAGAGTAGGACTGGGGGGACCACTACAGAGAGATGGGGAGAGTAGAGGACAGGGACCACTACAGAGAGATGGGGACCAGTAGAGACAGGGGACCACTACAGAGAGATGGGGAGAGTAGAGGACAGGGGACCACTACAGAGATGGGGAGAGTAGAGGACAGGGGACCACTACAGAGAGATGGGGAGAGATCTTAGAGAGATGGGGAGAGCGAGGACAGGGGACCACTACAGAGAGATGGGGAGAGTAGAGGACAGGGGACCACTACAGAGAGATGGGGAGAGTAGAGGACAGGGGACCACTACAGAGAGATGGGAGAGTAGAGGACAGAGAAAAGAGAGGACAGGGGACCACTACAGAGAGATGGGGAGAGTAGAGGACAGGGGACCACTACAGAGAGATGGGGAGAGTAGAGGACAGGGGACCACTACAGAGAGATGGGGAGAGTAGGGAGGGGACCACTACAAAGGAGTCAATTTAGTTTTCAGAGAGGAATGTACAGAGAGATGGGGAAAGGAGAGGACAGGAGGAACCACTACAGAGAGATGGGGAGAGTAGAGGACAGGGGACCATGGGGAGAGTAGAGGACAGGGGACCACTACAAAGAGATGGGGAGAGTAGAGGACAGGGGACCACTACAGAGAGAAAAGAGAGATGGGGAAGGAGACTGAACACAGAGGACCACTACAGAGAGATGGGGAGAGTAGAGACCACTGGACAGAGAGATGGGGAGAGTAGAGGACAGGGGACCACTACAGAGAGATGGGGAGAGTAGAGGACAGGGGACCACTACAGAGAGATGGGGAGAGTAGAGGACAGGGGACCACTACAGAGAGATGGGGAGAGTAGAGGACAGGGGACCACTACAGAGAGATGGGGAGAGTAGAGGACAGGGGACCACTACAGAGAGATGGGGAGAGTAGAGGACAGGGGACCACTACAGAGAGATGGGGAGAGTAGAGGACAGGGGACCACTACAGAGAGATGGGGAGAGAGGGGACCACTACAGAGAGATGGGGAGAGCAGAGGACAGGGGACCACTACAGAGAGATGGGGAGAGTAGAGGACAGGGGACCACTACAGAGAGATGGGGAGAGTAGAGGACAGGGGACCACTACAGAGAGATGGGGAGAGTAGAGGACAGGGGACCACTACAGAGAGATGGGGAGAGTAGAGGACAGGGGACCACTACAGAGAGATGGGGAGAGTAGAGGACAGGGGACCACTACAGAGAGATGGGGAGAGTAGAGGACCACTACAGAGAGATGGGGAGAGTAGAGGACAGGGGACCACTACAGAGAGATGGGGAGAGTAGAGGACAGGGGACCACTACAGAGAGATGGGGAGAGTAGTAGGACCACTACAGGACAGGGAGAGTACCACTACAGAGAGATGGGGAGAGTAGAGGACAGGGGACCACTACAGAGAGATGGGGAGAGTAGAGGACAGGGGGGACCACTACAGAGAGATGGGGAGAGTAGAGGACAGGGGACCACTACAGAGAGATGGGGAGAGTAGAGGGGGACAGGGGATGGGGAGAGAGGACAGGGGACCACTACAGAGAGATGGGGAGAGTAGAGGACCACTACAGAGAGATGGGGAGAGTAGAGGACCACTACAGAGAGATGGGGAGAGTAGAGGACCACTACAGAGAGATGGGGAGAGTAGAGGACCACTACAGAGAGATGGGGAGAGTAGAGGACAGGGGACCACTACAGAGAGGGGAGAGTGGGACAGACCACTACAGAGAGATGGGGAGAGTAGAGGACAGGGGACCACTACAGAGAGATGGGGAGAGTAGAGGGGACCACTACAGAGAGATGGGGACCACTACAGAGAGATGGGGAGAGTAGAGGACAGGGGACCACTACAGAGAGATGGGGAGAGTAGAGGACAGGGGACCACTACAGAGAGATGGGGAGAGTAGAGGACAGGGGACCACTACAGAGAGATGGGGAGAGTAGAGGACAGGGGACCACTACAGAGAGATGGGGAGAGTAGGGGAGGAGGGGGGGACCACTACAGAGAGATGGGGAGAGTAGTGGACAGGGGACCACTACAGAGAGATGGGGAGAGTAGAGGACAGGGGACCACTACAGAGAGATGGGGAGAGTAGAGGACAGAGGAACCACTACAGAGAGATGGGGAGAGTAGAGGACAGGGGACCACTACAGAGAGATGGGGAGAGTAGAGGACAGGGGACCACTACAAAGAGATGGGGAGAGTAGAGGACAGGGGACCACTACAGAGAGATGGGGAGAGTAGAGGACCACTACAGAGAGATGGGGAGAGTAGAGGACCACTACAGAGAGATGGGGAGAGTAGAGGACCACTACAGAGAGATGGGGAGAGTAGAGGACCACTACAGAGAGATGGGGAGAGTAGAGGACCACTACAGAGAGATGGGGAGAGTAGAGGATAGGGGACCACTACAGAGAGATGGGGAGAGTAGAGGACAGGGGACCACTACAGAGAGATGGGGAGAGTAGAGGACAGGGGACCACTACAGAGAGATGGGGAGAGTAGAGGACAGGGGACCACTACAGAGAGATGGGGAGAGTAGAGGACAGGGGACCACTACAGAGAGATGGGGAGAGTAGAGGACAGGGGACCACTACAGAGAGATGGGGAGAGTAGAGGACAGGGGACCACTACAGAGAGAGAGTAGAGTGGGGAGGGGGGGACCACTACAGAGAGATGGGGAGAGTAGAGGACAGGGGACCACTACAGAGAGATGGGGAGAGTAGTGGACAGGGGACCACTACAGAGAGATGGGGAGAGTAGTGGACAGGGGACCATTACAGAGAGATAGGGAAAGTAGAGGACAGGGGACCACTACAAAGAGATGGGGAGAGTAGAGGACAGAGGAACCACTACAGAGAGATGGGGAGAGTAGAGGACAGGGGACCACTACAGAAGAGATGGGGAGAGTAGAGGACAGGGGACCACTACAGAGAGATGGGGAGAGTAGAGGACAGGGGACCACTACAGAGAGATGGGGTAGAGGACCACTACAGAGAGATGGGGAGAGGACCACTACAGAGAGATGGGGAGAGTAGAGGACAGGGGGGACCACTACAGAGAGATGGGGAGAGTAGAGGACAGGGGACCACTACAGAGAGATGGGGAGAGTAGAGGACAGGGGACCACTACAGAGAGATGGGGAGAGTAGAGGACAGGGGACCACTACAGAGAGATGGGGAGGGTAGAGGACAGGGGACCACTACAGAGAGATGGGGAGAGTAGAGGACAGGGGACCACTACAGAGAGATGGGGAGAGTAGAGGACAGGGGACCACTACAGAGAGATGGGGAGAGTAGAGGACAGGGGACCACTACAGAGAGATGGGGAGAGTAGAGGACATATACCACTACAGAGAGATGGGGAGAGTAGAGGACAGGGGACCACTACAGAGAGATGGGGAGAGTAGACCTCCAGAGAGATGGGGAAGTAGAGGACAGGGGACCACTACAGAGAGATGGGGAGAGTAGAGGACAGGGGACCACTACAGAGAGATGGGGAGCAGTATGGACAGGGGACCACTACAGAGAGATGGGGAGAGTAGAGGACAGGGGACCACTACAGAGAGATGGGGGGGACCACTACAGAGTAGATGGGGACCTACCACTACAGTCCTGAGATGGGGAGAGTAGAGGACAGGGGACCACTACAGAGAGATGGGGAGAGTAGAGGACATGGGGAGAGTAGGGACCACTACAGAGAGATGGGGAGAGTAGAGGACAGGGGACCACTACAGAGAGATGGGGAGAGTAGAGGACAGGGGACCACTACAGAGAGATGGGGAGAGTAGAGGACAGGGGACCACTACAGAGAGATGGGGAGAGTAGAGGACAGGGGACCACTACAGAGAGATGGGGAAGTAGAGGACAGGGGACCACTACAGAGAGATGGGGAGAGTAGAGGACAGGGGACCACTACAGAGAGATGGGGAGAGTAGAGGACAGGGGACCACACAGAGAGATGGGGAGAGTAGAGGACAGGGGACCACTACAGAGAGATGGGGAGTCCAGGGGACCACTGACAGAGATGGGGAGAGTAGAGGACAGGGACCACTACAGAGAGATGGGGAGATTGACTTAAGGACAGGGTACCACTACAGAGAGATGGGGAGATTGACTTAATGTCAGGGGACCTACCACAGAGAGATGGGGACATTAGAGGACAGGGGACCACTACAGAGAGATGGGGAGATTAGAGGACAGGGGACCACTACAGATAAATGGGATCCTCGCATATACACAGAGGAGAGATTTTCATTGGTGATGAGACACAAATGATGTTTTGCGGACCTCCTGCTGATGACCAGCCCAGCTTCTGACGTTGATCCTGCACATTGACTGACTTAATGCCATCGTATGGTACCTACCACTGTTTACCTGCACATTGACTTAATGTCATTTAGTATGGTACCTACCACTGTTGTCCTGCACATTGACTTAATGTGCATCTAAAACTTAAGGGGGGGGTGAGGATTACCTACCACTGTTGTCCTGCACATTGACTTAATGCCATCGTATGTTACCTACCACTGTTGTCCTGCACATTGACTTAATGTCATCGTATGGTACCTACCACTGTTGTCCTGCACATTGACTTAATGCCATCGTATGGTACCTACCACTGTTGTCCTGCACATTGACTTAATGCCATCGTATGGTACCTACCACTGTTGTCCTGCACATTGACTTAATGCCATCGTATGGTACCTACCACTGTTGTCCTGCACATTGACTTAATGCCATCGTATGGTACCTACCACTGTTGTCCTGCACATTGACTTAATGTCATCGTATGGTACCTACCACTGTTGTCCTGCACATTGACTTAATGCCATCGTATGGTACCTACCACTGTTGTCCTGCACATTGACTTAATGCCATCGTATGGTACCTACCACTGTTGTCCTGCACATTGACTTAATGTCATCGTATGTTACCTACCACTGTTGTCCTGCACATTGACTTAATGCCATCGTATGGTACCTACCACTGTTGTCCTGCACATTGACTTAATGCCATCGTATGGTACCTACCACTGTTAACCTGCACATTGACTTAATGTCATCGTATGGTACCTACCACTGTTGTCCTGCACATTGACTTAATGTCATCGTATGGTACCTACCACTGTTGTCCTGCACATTGACTTAATGCCATCGTATGGTACCTACCACTGTTGTCCTGCACATTGACTTAATGCCATCGTATGGTACCTACCACTGTTGTCCTGCACATTGACTTAATGCCATCGTATGGTACCTACCACTGTTGTCCTGCACATTGACTTAATGCCATTGTATGGTACCTACCACTGTTGTCCTGCACATTGACTTAATGCCATCGTATGGTACCTACCACTGTTGTCCTGCACATTGACTTAATGCCATCGTATGGTACCTACCACTGTTGTCCTGCACATTGACTTAATGCCATCGTATGGTACCTACCACTGTTACCCTGCCCATTGACTTAATGCCATCGTATGGTACCTACCACTGTTGTCCTGCACATTGACTTAATGCCATCGTATGGTACCTACCACTGTTGTCCTGCACATTGACTTAATGCCATCGTATGGTACCTACCACTGTTGTCCTGCACATTGACTTAATGCCATCGTATGGTACCTACCACTGTTGTCCTGCACATTGACTTAATGCCATCGTATGGTACCTACCACTGTTGTCCTGCACATTGACTTAATGCCATCGTATGGTACCTACCACTGTTCCTGCACATTGACTTAATGCCATCGTATGGTACCTACCACTGTTGTCCTGCACATTGACTTAATGCCATCGTATGGTACCTACCACTGTTACCCTGCACATTGACTTAATGCCATCGTATGGTACCTACCACTGTTGTCCTGCACATTGACTTAATGCCATCGTATGGTACCTACCACTGTTGTCCTGCACATTGACTTAATGCCATCGTATGGTACCTACCACTGTTGTCCTGCACATTGACTTAATGCCATCGTATGGTACCTACCACTGTTGTCCTGCACATTGACTTAATGCCATCGTATGGTACCTACCACTGTTGTCCTGCACATTGACTTAATGCCATCGTATGGTACCTACCACTGTTGTCCTGCACATTGACTTAATGCCATCGTATGGTACCTACCACTGTTGTCCTGCACATTGACTTAATGCCATCGTATGGTACCTACCACTGTTGTCCTGCACATTGACTTAATGCCATCGTATGGTACCTACCACTGTTGTCCTGCACATTGACTTAATGCCATCGTATGGTACCTACCACTGTTGTCCTGCACATTGACTTAATGCCATCGTATGGTACCTACCACTGTTACCCTGCACATTGACTTAATGCCATCGTATGGTACCTACCACTGTTACCCTGCACATTGACTTAATGCCATCGTATGGTACCTACCACTGTTACCCTGCACATTGACTTAATGCCATCGTATGTTACCTACCACTGTTACCCTGCACATTGACTTAATGCCATCGTATGTTACCTACCACTGTTAACCTGCACATTGACTTAATGTCATCGTATGGTACCTACCACTGTTACCCTGCACATTGACTTAATGCCATCGTATGGTACCTACCACTGTTACCCTGCACATTGACTTAATGCCATCGTATGGTACCTACCACTGTTACCCTGCACATTGACTTAATGCCATCGTATGGTACCTACCACTGTTACCCTGCACATTGACTTAATGCCATCGTATGATACCTACCACTGTTACCCTGCACATTGACTTAATGCCATCGTATGGTACCTACCACTGTTACCCTGCACATTGACTTAATGCCATCGTATGGTACCTACCACTGTTACCCTGCACATTGACTTAATGCCATCGTATGGTACCTACCACTGTTACCCTGCACATTGACTTAATGCCATCGTATGGTACCTACCACTGTTACCCTGCACATTGACTTAATGCCATCGTATGGTACCTACCACTGTTACCTGCACATTGACTTAATGGCATCGTATGGTACCTACCACTGTTATCCTGCACATTGACTTAATGTCATCGTATGGTACCTACCACTGTTAACCTGCACATTGACTTAATGTCATCGTATGGTACCTACCACTGTTAACCTGCACATTGACTTAATGTCATCGTATGGTACCTACCACTGTTAACCTGCACATTGACTTAATGTCATCGTATGGTACCTACCACTGTTAACCTGCACATTGACTTAATGTCATCGTATGGTACCTACCACTGTTATCCTGCACATTGACTTAATGTCATCGTATGGTACCTACCACTGTTAACCTGCACATTGACTTAATGCCGTCGTATGTTACCTACCACTGTTACCCTGCACATTGACTTAATGTCATCGTATGGTACCTACCACTGTTAACCTGCACATTGACTTAATGTCATCGTATGATACCTACCACTGTTACCCTGCACATTGACTTAATTGAGAGGAGTGGTACCTACCACTGTTACCCTGCACCTTATTGACTTAATGTCACTGTCTGGTTCCTACCACTGTTACCCTGCACATTGACTTAATGTCATCGTATGGTACCTACCACTGTTACCCTGCACATTGACTTAATGTCATGGGTACCTACCACTGTTACCAGCTCACATTGACTTAATGTCCTCTGTCTGGTTCTACCACTGTTACCCTGCACATTGACTTAATGTCATCGTATGGTACCTACAACTGTTACCCTGCACATTGACTTAATGCCGTCGTATGTTACCTACCACTGTTACCCTGCACATACTTAATGTCATCGTATGGTACCTACAACTGTTACCCTGCACAGCTGACTTAATGTCATCGAGTGGTACCTACAACTGTTACCCTGCACATTGACTTAATGAGAGGAGTGGTACCTACCTGTTAACTGAACCAGCTCGACTTAATGGCATCGTAGTGGTACCTACAACTGTTACCCTGCAGCATTGACTTAATGTCTGGTTCTGAACCAGCTCCTTATTGACCTACCACTGTTACCCTGCACATGGATATGATACTGGAAGCGACCTTGTATACAGTGTAGATTCTTGTGTGTTTTAGTCCTTACGAGTATTTATTCTTTGATTTGTTGAAAATTCCTTTCTATCTGTTGATATCTGACCGAGGATTTGAACATTTTTGAGAAAGAGTTTGTAGGACCTGTTGTATCCTGTTCAAGCAAAAACTAAACTTTGATTTGTAGGATTGAGAGGAGTGGTACCGACTGTCTGGTTCTGAACCAGCTCCTTATTGAGAGGAGTGGTACCGACTGTCTGGTTCTGAACCAGCTCCTTATTGAGAGGAGTGGTACCTACTGTCTGGTTCTGAACCAGTTCCTTATTGAGAGGAGTGGTACCTACTGTCTGGTTCTGAACCAGCTCCTTATTGAGAGGAGTGGTACCTACTGTCTGGTTCTGAACCAGCTCCTTATTGAGAGGAGTGGTACCTACTGTCTGGTTCTGAACCAGCTCCTTATTGAGAGGAGTGGTACCTACTGTCTGGTTCTGAACCAGCTCCTTATTGAGAGGAGTGGTACCTACTGTCTGGTTCTGAACCAGCTCCTTATTGAGAGGAGTGGTACCGACTGTCTGGTTCTGAACCAGCTCCTTATTGAGAGGAGTGGTACCTACTGTCTGGTTCTGAACCAGCTCCTTATTGAGAGGAGTGGTACCTACTGTCTGGTTCTGAACCAGCTCCTTATTGAGAGGAGTGGTACCGACTGTCTGGTTCTGAACCAGCTCCTTATTGAGAGGAGTGGTACCGACTGTCTGGTTCTGAACCAGCTCCTTATTGAGAGGAGTGGTACCTACTGTCTGGTTCTGAACCAGCTCCTTATTGAGAGGAGTGGTACCTACTGTCTGGTTCTGAACCAGCTCCTTATTGAGAGGAGTGGTACCTACTGTCTGGTTCTGAACCAGCTCCTTATTGAGAGGAGTGGTACCTACTGTCTGGTTCTGAACCAGCTCCTTATTGAGAGGAGTGGTACCTACTGTCTGGTTCTGAACCAGCTCCTTATTGAGAGGAGTGGTACCTACTGTCTGGTTCTGAACCAGCTCCTTATTGAGAGGAGTGGTACCTACTGTCTGGTTCTGAACCAGCTCCTTATTGAGAGGAGTGGTACCTACTGTCTGGTTCTGAACCAGCTCCTTATTGAGAGGAGTGGTACCTACTGTCTGGTTCTGAACCAGCTCCTTATTGAGAGGAGTGGTACCGACTGTCTGGTTCTGAACCAGCTCCTTATTGAGAGGAGTGGTACCGACTGTCTGGTTCTGAACCAGCTCCTTATTGAGAGGAGTGGTACCTACTGTCTGGTTCTGAACCAGCTCCTTATTGAGAGGAGTGGTACCTACTGTCTGGTTCTGAACCAGCTCCTTATTGAGAGGAGTGGTACCGACTGTCTGGTTCTGAACCAGCTCCTTATTGAGAGGAGTGGTACCGACTGTCTGGTTCTGAACCAGCTCCTTATTGAGAGGAGTGGTACCGACTGTCTGGTTCTGAACCAGCTCCTTATTGAGAGGAGTGGTACCGACTGTCTGGTTCTGAACCAGCTCCTTATTGAGAGGAGTGGTACCGACTGTCTGGTTCTGAACCAGCTCCTTATTGAGAGGAGTGGTACCGACTGTCTGGTTCTGAACCAGCTCCTTATTGAGAGGAGTGGTACCTACTGTCTGGTTCTGAACCAGCTCCTTATTGAGAGGAGTGGTACCGACTGTCTGGTTCTGAACCAGCTCCTTATTGAGAGGAGTGGTACCTACTGTCTGGTTCTGAACCAGCTCCTTATTGAGAGGAGTGGTACCGACTGTCTGGTTCTGAACCAGCTCCTTATTGAGAGGAGTGGTACCGACTGTCTGGTTCTGAACCAGCTCCTTATTGAGAGGAGTGGTACCTACTGTCTGGTTCTGAACCAGCTCCTTATTGAGAGGAGTGGTACCGACTGTCTGGTTCTGAACCAGCTCCTTATTGAGAGGAGTGGTACCTACTGTCTGGTTCTGAACCAGCTCCTTATTGAGAGGAGTGGTACCGACTGTCTGGTTCTGAACCAGCTCCTTATTGAGAGGAGTGGTACCTACTGTCTGGTTCTGAACCAGCTCCTTATTGAGAGGAGTGGTACCTACTGTCTGGTTCTGAACCAGCTCCTTATTGAGAGGAGTGGTACCGACTGTCTGGTTCTGAACCAGCTCCTTATTGAGAGGAGTGGTACCGACTGTCTGGTTCTGAACCAGCTCCTTATTGAGAGGAGTGGTACCTACTGTCTGGTTCTGAACCAGCTCCTTATTGAGAGGAGTGGTACCTACTGTCTGGTTCTGAACCAGCTCCTTATTGAGAGGAGTGGTACCTACTGTCTGGTTCTGAACCAGCTCCTTATTGAGAGGAGTGGTACCTACTGTCTGGTTCTGAACCAGCTCCTTATTGAGAGGAGTGGTACCTACTGTCTGGTTCTGAACCAGCTCCTTATTGAGAGGAGTGGTACCTACTGTCTGGTTCTGAAGCAGCTCCTTATTGAGAGGAGTGGTACCTACTGTCTGGTTCTGAACCAGCTCCTTATTGAGAGGAGTGGTACCTACTGTCTGGTTCTGAACCAGCTCCTTATTGAGAGGAGTGGTACCTACTGTCTGGTTCTGAACCAGCTCCTTATTGAGAGGAGTGGTACCTACTGTCTGGTTCTGAACCAGCTCCTTATTGAGAGGAGTGGTACCTACTGTCTGGTTCTGAACCAGCTCCTTATTGAGAGGAGTGGTACCTACTGTCTGGTTCTGAACCAGTTCCTTATTGAGAGGAGTGGTACCGACTGTCTGGTTCTGAACCAGCTCCTTATTGAGAGGAGTGGTACCTACTGTCTGGTTCTGAACCAGCTCCTTATTGAGAGGTGTGGTACCTACTGTCTGGTTCTGAACCAGTTCCTTATTGAGAGGTGTGGTACCTACTGTCTGGTTCTGAACCAGCTCCTTATTGAGAGGTGTGGTACCTACTGTCTGGTTCTGAACCAGTTCCTTATTGAGAGGAGTGGTACCGACTGTCTGGTTCTGAACCAGCTCCTTATTGAGAGGAGTGGTACCGACTGTCTGGTTCTGAACCAGCTCCTTATTGAGAGGAGTGGTACCTACTGTCTGGTTCTGAACCAGCTCCTTATTGAGAGGAGTGGTACCGACTGTCTGGTTCTGAACCAGCTCCTTATTGAGAGGAGTGGTACCGACTGTCTGGTTCTGAACCAGCTCCTTATTGAGAGGAGTGGTACCTACTGTCTGGTTCTGAACCAGCTCCTTATTGAGAGGAGTGGTACCTACTGTCTGGTTCTGAACCAGCTCCTTATTGAGAGGAGTGGTACCTACTGTCTGGTTCTGAACCAGCTCCTTATTGAGAGGAGTGGTACCTACTGTCTGGTTCTGAACCAGCTCCTTATTGAGAGGTGTGGTACCTACTGTCTGGTTCTGAACCAGTTCCTTATTGAGAGGAGTGGTACCGACTGTCTGGTTCTGAACCAGCTCCTTATTGAGAGGAGTGGTACCTACTGTCTGGTTCTGAACCAGCTCCTTATTGAGAGGTGTGGTACCTACTGTCTGGTTCTGAACCAGTTCCTTATTGAGAGGAGTGGTACCTACTGTCTGGTTCTGAACCAGCTCCTTATTGAGAGGTGTGGTACCTACTGTCTGGTTCTGAACCAGTTCCTTATTGAGAGGAGTGGTACCGAATGTCTGGTTCTGAAGCAGCTCCTTATTGAGAGGAGTGGTACCTACTGTCTGGTTCTGAACCAGCTCCTTATTGAGAGGAGTGGT
Organism: Oncorhynchus gorbuscha; assembly: GCF_021184085.1. Taxonomy (NCBI): domain Eukaryota; kingdom Metazoa; phylum Chordata; class Actinopteri; order Salmoniformes; family Salmonidae; genus Oncorhynchus; species Oncorhynchus gorbuscha. The sequence continues at coordinate 26,833,136 of NC_060192.1, forward strand.
ACCTACTGTCTGGTTCTGAACCAGCTCCTTATTGAGAGGAGTGGTACCTACTGTCTGGTTCTGAACCAGCTCCTTATTGAGAGGAGTGGTACCTACTGTCTGGTTCTGAACCAGCTCCTTATTGAGAGGAGTGGTACCTACTGTCTGGTTCTGAAGCAGCTCCTTATTGAGAGGAGTGGTACCTACTGTCTGGTTCTGAACCAGCTCCTTATTGAGAGGAGTGGTACCTACTGTCTGGTTCTGAAGCAGCTCCTTATTGAGAGGAGTGGTACCTACTGTCTGGTTCTGAAGCAGCTCCTTATTGAGAGGAGTGGTACCTACTGTCTGGTTCTGAACCAGCTCCTTATTGAGAGGAGTGGTACCTACTGTCTGGTTCTGAACCAGCTCCTTATTGAGAGGAGTGGTACCTACTGTCTGGTTCTGAACCAGCTCCTATTGAGAGGAGTGGTACCTACTGTCTGGTTCTGAACCAGCTCCTTATTGAGAGGAGTGGTACCTACTGTCTGGTTCTGAACCAGCTCCTTATTGAGAGGAGTGGTACCTACTGTCTGGTTCTGAACCAGCTCCTTATTGAGAGGAGTGGTACCTACTGTCTGGTTCTGAACCAGCTCCTTATTGAGAGGAGTGGTACCTACTGTCTGGTTCTGAACCAGCTCCTTATTGAGAGGAGTGGTACCTACTGTCTGGTTCTGAACCAGCTCCTTATTTAGAGGAGTGGTACCTACTGTCTGGTTCTGAACCAGCTCCTTATTGAGAGGAGTGGTACCTACTGTCTGGTTCTGAACCAGCTCCTTATTGAGAGGAGTGGTACCTACTGTCTGGTTCTGAACCAGTTCCTTATTGAGAAGTGTGTCACCTGCTCTATCAACACTTCATCAGGACCATCAGAGTGCTGGGAGTCAACAGGCCAGCGCCACCGCCTGGGAAAACCAGCCATCTCCAGACATAACAAAACCATAATAGAGAAAAGGCCTCTGTGTGCCAACTCTTCAGACCCAAGCCAGAGGTACCAAAGACAGAAAGACTGAATGCAGTTGACCTCTGCACACGACCTCTGAGAGTCTTCTCTCTCAGTCCACCGATCGATGAAACATTACTCTGACAGGAAAAACACAGCCCAGAGACAGTCATTTGGCTGATTTCCAAAAGGGACGGTTAGACTCTGAGACAGTCATATGAGGTCATGTTAATGTACCCAGCGAGAACACGCAGTCTGGCTTACAGTGCTAACTAAAACTCCTGAGCACGCTACAGCTGACGAGAGAGCACTACACAGAGTATACGCTCATATTTGTTTCTCTTTCAATAAATGCTAATGAGTTGTTAAGAGGAAAGGAACATGTTTGAAATGAAGTAGCACTTACCAGAGTGTTGGCTGCTATGTATCCCTGTGCTGACTTGTCTGAAAGAGAAAGGAATCAGACATCTCATTCTCTTACATTAACAACACACTGACAGTTAAATATAACCAAGAGGACAACACACTGACAGTTAAATATAACAAGGATGACAACACACTGAGAGTTAAATATAACCAAGAGGACAACACACTGACAGTTATATATAACCAAGATGACAACACACTGACAGTTAAATATAACCAAGATGACAACACACTGACAGTTATATATAACCAAGATGACAACACACTGACAGTTATATATAACCAAGATGACAACACACTGACTGTTAAATATAACCAAGATGACAACACACTGACAGTTAAATATAACCAAGATGACAACACACTGACTGTTAAATATAACCAAGAGGACAACACTGACAGTTATATATAACCAAGATGACAACACACTGACTGTTAAATATAACCAAGAGGACAACACTGACAGTTATATATAACCAAGATGACAACACACTGACAGTTAAATATAACCAAGATGACAACACACTGACAGTTAAATATAACCAAGATGACAACACACTGACTGTTAAATATAACCAAGATGACAACACACTGACAGTTAAATATAACCAAGATGACAACACACTGACTGTTAAATATAACCAAGAGGACAACACTGACAGTTATATATAACCAAGATGACAACACACTGACTGTTAAATATAACCAAGAGGACAACACTGACAGTTATATATAACCAAGATGACAACACACTGACAGTTAAATATAACCAAGATGACAACACACTGACAGTTAAATATAACCAAGATGACAATACACTGACAGTTAAATATAACCAAGATGACAACACACTGACAGTTAAATATAACCAAGATGACAACACTGACAGTTAAATATAACCAAAAGGAAAACACACTGACAGTTATATACAGTGCCTTGCGAAAGTATTCGGCCCCCTTGAACTTTGCGACCTTTTGCCACATTTCAGGCTTCAAACATAAAGATATAAAACTGTATTTTTTTGTGAAGAATCAACAACAAGTGGGACACAATCATGAAGTGGAACGACATTTATTGGATATTTCAAACTTTTTTAACAAATCAAAAACTGAAAAATTGGGCGTGCAAAATTATTCAGCCCCCTTAAGTTAATACTTTGTAGCGCCACCTTTTGCTGCGATTACAGCTGTAAGTCGCTTGGGGTATGTCTCTATCAGTTTTGCACATGGAGAGACTGAAATTTTTTCCCATTCCTCCTTGCAAAACAGCTCGAGCTCAGTGATGTTGGATGGAGAGCATTTGTGAACAGCAGTTTTCAGTTCTTTCCACAGATTCTCGATTGGATTCAGGTCTGGACTTTGACTTGGCCATTCTAACACCTGGATATGTTTATTTTTAACCATTCCATTGTAGATTTTGCTTTATGTTTTGGATCATTGTCTTGTTGGAAGGCAAATCTCCGTCCCAGTCTCAGGTCTTTTGCAGACTCCATCAGGTTTTCTTCCAGAATGGTCCTGTATTTGGCTCCATCCATCTTCCCATCAATTTTAACCATCTTCCCTGTCCCTGCTGAAGAAAAATAGGCCCAAACCATGATGCTGCCACCACCATGTTTGACAGTGGAGATGGTGTGTTCAGGGTGATGAGCTGTGTTGCTTTTACGCCAAACATAACGTTTTGCATTGTTGCCAAAAAGTTCAATTTTGGTTTCATCTGACCAGAGCACCTTCTTCCACATGTTTGGTGTGTCTCCCAGGTGACTTGTGGCAAACTTTAAATGACACTTTTTATGGATATCTTTAAGAAATGGCTTTCTTCTTGCCACTCTTCCATAAAGGCCAGATTTGTGCAATATACGACTGATTGTTGTCCTGTGGACAGAGTCTCCCACCTCAGCTGTAGATCTTTGCAGTTCATCCAGAGTGATCATGGGCCTCTTGGCTGCATCTCTGATCAGTCATCTCCTTGTATGAGCTGAAAGTTTAGAGGGACGGCCAGGTCTTGGTAGATTTGCAGTGGTCTGATACTCCTTCCATTTCAATATTATCGCTTGCACAGTGCTCCTTGGGATGTTTAAAGCTCGGGAAATCTTTTTGTATCCAAATCCGGCTTTAAACTTCTTCACAACAGTATCTCGGACCTGCCTGGTGTGTTCCTTGTTCTTCATGATGCTCTCTGCGCTTTTAACGGACCTCTGAGACTATCACAGTGCAGGTGCATTTATACGGAGACTTGATTACACACAGGTGGATTGTATTTATCATCATTAGTCATTTAGGTCAACATTGGATCATTCAGAGATCCTCACTGAACTTCTGGAGAGAGTTTGCTGCACTGAAAGTAAGGGGCTGAAAAATTTTGCACGCCCAATTTTTCAGTTTTTGATTTGTTAAAAAAGTTTGAAATATCCAATAAATGTCGTTCCACTTCATGATTGTGTCCCACTTGTTGTTGATTCTTCACAAAAAAATACAATTTTATATCTTTATGTTTGAAGCCTGAAATGTGGCAAAAGGTCGCAAAGTTCAAGGGGGCCGAATACTTTCGCAAGGCACTGTATAACCAAGATGACACACTGACAGTTAAATATAACCAAGATGACAACACACTGACAATTAAATATAAATAAGATGACACACTTAAATATAACCAAGAGGACACTACACTGACAGTTAAATATAACCAAGATGACGACACACTGACAGTTAAATATAACCAAGATGACAACACACTGACAGTTAAATATAACCAAGATGACAACACAATGACTGTTAAATTTAACCAAGAGGACAACGCACTGACAGTTAAATATAACCAAGACATGGAAAAGTGTGTGTGGTAGCTATGAGATCTGACCGCGTGTACTGTAGACTCTTCAATAAATATTCAAAGCCTTTGCTCACCATAGCAGCATATTTTCGCTAACTCAATTATTCAGAAATGTACGGCAGAGAGATGATCTGAAACACAGACAGCAGCATCTGTGTTTGTGTGTTCTTACCTCCGGGGGTGAAGCTCATGTATTTCTGGTTGTTGACAGTCTCTTTGGAGTCGTAGAACTTGAGCACGTCCAGCACGGCCTGAGGGTTCTTCTTCTGCTCCAGCTTGGTGATGTTGGAGGTCTGAAGGAGCCGCGCCCACTGCTCTGGGATGCCCTGATTGAGAGAGGTCACAGGTCATAGGTCAGATCCACTCTGTGACTTCATAGCTACCACGGCACAAATGTTCATGTCTTGTTTATTTGGGCCATTTAAGGGTATACTCGAAACCTTCACTGTACACCTTCCTTGTCTGTGAAGTACCGTATAAGGCTGAAATATATTTACTGGGACGTTGATCTGTCAAAGATGTACGTACAGTGAACTCCCCTGTAACAGCATCAAAGCCAACATGGATGGTGTGCTCAAAGTCTGAGGGCAGGGAGATCTCAGGGCGCTCCTTCTCCTTCTTCTTGTTCGCTGCACGGGAGAAAACAAAAAGAACATTCAGATCTAGTTCTGATACATGGTACACCGACATCTTAAAGAGATACATTTTCGAATCAGTGTCGTATTATTCCTGAGCAGAGATTAAAAATATTTTTAGAACAAGTACGGTCTTTACACGGATTATATGTCTCCAGCAACTTTGATATAACTCTGATTGTTTCACTCTTTGCCGAGGGTGGAGCTAAATATACATACAATACCCATTTCTCAAATTGCATAACTTAGAGAGGGCTCCTAACCCTCATAAAGGTGTGATGTTACTCTATCACTGATCAACGGGTTCCTTGTTGTCAATGGACCTCGTGAACCAGTGGTGATGTCTAGGGATACGATTTTCCTGGAAACCCAAAACAACTCCAGGCCTTGTTTTTCCTGTTTGGGTCATGAGGTCAGGAGAAGCTCATGCAGGACTCTAGTTCTACATTAAAGTGTGATATGCAGCTGTCTGCTCACTCTTGTCTCCTCCAGGGAAGATGGAGCGCAGGCGGACCTTCTTGTTCTTCTCTTCAGGAGCCATTGGGAGAGGTTTGGAGCCGTGATTCACTGATGTAGAGTCTCGGGAACTACTGTTCATTCTCAAGGGAGGGGCTGGCGGTTTCTCTTCAATATCGACTCTATCGGACATCTTTAGTCACACTCACAATCTCCTAGGTAGAAAGAAAAACAAGAGAGAGGGAAGTTTAGCGTGGTGCTATAATAGAAAATAAATTAAGAGATTCTTAGGATCAAACTGGAAAAGGAGAAGAGAGCCTTGCCTACAGGTCCACACCTCCCTCAACATCCATCAACATCCAACATCCATCAAAATCCATCAACATCCAACAACATCCATCAACATCCATGAAAATCCATCAACATCCAGCCCCCATTTAGAGACGGATTTTCAATCTCAATAACTGAATCAAGAAATGTGAGGAACGTTGGTAGTGGTTTTGAACGTGAGTACAAATGCTGTAGCACATATGAGTTGCCTTAGACTTCACCAGGAGTTCAACATGACGCCACAAGATAAAGCCTGTGTAATGTTTGCTGTCAGTAGAGGCATGAGCAGCCTCTAGCCAGCGTGTTTAAATCCCCATGGGTCACAAGAAGGGCTCTCTCTGTGCTCCAGGGGGGCACAATATCCATAATCTGTCTCTACATAAACCTACAATTTCCTGTCATAGTTTCACTCTCTGGTTCCTAATCTTTTTCTTGAAGGAAGGCCTCTGTGTTCAGAAACTACTCTGTGTAATGTTTCAGATCTGCCGTGTGCCAAAGGAAAAAACAATCCAATCACAAGACTCACAGACTGGGAAACATCTAGCTATAAAACCATGTTTAGATCTAAATGACTACATTCAACAGAAGCTCTGCACTAAGTAGATTAAACATCTTTGCTGAGATGCTGTTCCAATTGTCTGCCAAACTGATGGAGAGAAACTGACAAGAAAGTTTACAGTATATAGACTGCAGCTCATATATATATTCATATAGGAGGAGATAAATCCACCAGTACACATCTGACTTCATCTGGCATCATCTGTAAACAGAATATCTAATCCTCAGCATAGTGAAACCCTTGCATCCCTGATTGACACATATTCTCATGTAACATCATGAACTATTGCAGTTTGTACTGTACTTTGTAGCCTATTTATAGTATTCTGCCTGTGTAACATGATAATCTGAGATTCAGCCCAGCCTCAGTTCAGACAACACTCCCAGATATAGAAACACTGACATTCAAATCAATCAATGTTTATGACACTACATGTTTCAGGAACATAGCTCACAATTTTTTATATTTTTTTATTTTTACCTTTATTTAACCAGGCAAGTCAGTTAAGAACATATTCTTATTTTCAATGACGGCCTGGGAACAGTGGGTTAACTGCCTGTTCAGGGGCAGAACGACAGATTTGTACCTTGCCAGCTCGGGGGTTTGAACTCGCAACCTTCCAGTTACTAGACCAACACTCTAACCACTAGGCTACGCTGCCGCCCCAATTACACCAATTCCGGTGTCTGTTACATTGTGTTCCATTACACTATGGTGTCTGTTGCATTGTGTTGCATTACACTATGGTGTCTGTTACATTGTGTTCCATTACACTATGGTGTCTGTTACATTGTGTTCCATTACACTATGGTGTACGTTACATTGTGTTCCATTACACTATGGTGTCTGTTGCATTGTGTTCCATTACACTATGGTGTCTGTTACATTGTGTTCCCATTACACTATGGTGTCTGTTACATTGTGTTCCCATTACACTATGGTGCCTGTTACATTGTGTTCCATTACACTATGGTGTCTGTTACATTGTGTTCCATTACACTATGGTGCCTGTTACATTGTGTTCCATTACACTATGGTGTCTGTTACATTGTGTTCCATTACACTATGGTGTCTGTTACATTGTGTTCCATTACACTATGGTGTCTGTTACATTGTGTTCCATTACACTATGGTGTCTGTTACATTGTGTTCCATTACACTATGGTGTCTGTTACATTGTGTTCCATTACACTATGGTGTCTGTTACATTTCACAAAACATTCAGGCATCTCTGTCCTAAATGTCAATATTTGAGGCATTTGGGCCAGCGATTTAGAATGTGTGTTCAAGGCTTGTCTCCTCGGCTACAGTTAGGGTAGTGATCAGTTAGGGTAGTGATCAGTTAGGGTAGTGACCAGTTAGGGTAGTGACCAGTAAGGGTAGTGTCCAGTAAGGGTAGTGACCAGTTAGGGTAGTGACCAGTAAGGGTAGTGACCAGTAAGGGTAGTGACCAGTTAGGGTAGTGACCAGTTAGGGTAGTGCCCAGTAAGGGTAGTGACCAGTTAGGGTAGTGACCAGTTAGGGTAGGGACCAGTTAGGGTAGTGACCAGTTAGGGTAGGGAACAGTTAGGGTAGTGACCAGTAAGGGTAGTGCCCAGTTAGGGTAGTGCCCAGTTAGGGTAGTGAGCAGTAAGGGTAGGGGCCAGTTAGGGTAGTGACCAGTAAGGGTAGTGCCCAGTAAGGGTAGGGAACAGTTAGGGTAGTGAGCAGTAAGGGTAGGGGCCAGTTAGGGTAGTGACCAGTAAGGGTAGTGCCCAGTTAGGGTAGTGCCCAGTTAGGGTAGTGAGCAGTAAGGGTAGGGACCAGTTAGAGTAGTGACCAGTTAGGGTAGTGCCCAGTAAGGGTAGGGCCCAGTTAGGATTATGACCAGTTAGGATGATGACCAGTTAGGGTAGTGACCAGTTAGGGTAGGGACCAGTTAGGGTAGAGACCAGGTTAGGGCAGGGACCAGGTTAGGGCAGGGACCAGGTTAGGGCAGGGAGCAGGTTAGGGCAGGGAGCAGGTTAGGGCAGGGACCAGGTCAGGGCAGGGATCAGGTTAGGGCAGGGACCAGGTTAGGGCAGGGACCAGGTTAGGGCAGGGAGCAGGTTAGGGCAGGGACCAGGTTAGGGCAGGGACCAGGTTAGGGCAGGGACCAGGTCAGGGCAGGGATCAGGTTAGGGCAGGGACCAGGTTAGGGCAGGGAGCAGGTTAGGGCAGGGACCAGGTCAGGGCAGGGATCAGGTTAGGGCAGGGACCAGGTCAGGGCAGGGATCAGGTTAGGGCAGGGACCAGGTTAGGGCAGGGAGCAGGTTAGGGCAGGGACCAGGTTAGGGCAGGGAGCAGGTTAGGGCAGGGAGCAGTTAGGGCAGGGACCAGGTTAGGGCAGGGACCAGGTTAGGGCAGGGACCAGGTTAGGGCAGGGACCAGGTTAGGGCAGGGAGCAGTTAGGGCTCTGTTCCATTATTATTCCAGCTGCAGGCTTTAGGGAGCCCTCTCCTGGAGCACCAGGACCAGGGTAATATAATGAGATTGACAAGAGCATGCTCTGCATAGGAAACAGTGGGCCCTGTAGGAATAGAAGCTGCATACAGAAAAGTGAGCCAGACCTGCAGCTTGCAGTAAAGCAGCCACCGAGTTAGGGATTCCAACATCATCAAGAACATTGGCCTATTTAGGTAATGTGGAGAGGGGACTCAGATGAAGATGGGAAAGTCATCTGAAAGGCTCAGAGAGGATAAATGTGGTTAAGTGAAGGTTAGGGTCAACCCTGTGCACTACAGATTAAGATGATGAGAAAACAGCAACAGATTACAGTAATTCCCTCTTCAATGTAAACTAGTAAAAGTCAATGAAGAGCAACCTTCAATATGACAGCACATTTTTCTCAGGCTGTTAGAAGGATGCGAGCTACTGATCCATTTGGTGCTGGAATTGTGCTATTGATGTCAAAATGTTTTGTTCGACTGAAATCACAACAGGGATGATAGAGAGATAGAGAGAGAGAGTGCTGGGGTCCCTCTTTCATCCTCAATCCTCCATTTTAGGATCTTTTCATAGCCTTGCCCTGAGGCCCATCATGTGATGTAGTCTCTGAATCAGGGCCTGGCACACAGCCTCTCAGACTGGAGACCTACATTAGTGGACAAAGACCAGCAGGCAGCACAGGATTTACTCCCGGACCATGGGACATCTCTCATATATAGAGGTAGAAGGAGCCTTTGAGACATCAAATATCTGTGTGTGTGTGTTTTTGGTTTTAATATAATTGTGGGGACCAGAGGTCCTCACAAGGATAGTAAAACAAGATGAAATTGGTGAGGGCTAGAGTTAGAATTAGCGTCAGGGTTTGGTTAAGGGTTAGGGAAAATAGGATTTTGAATGGGGATCAATTGTTTGGTCCCCACAATGATAGTAAACAAACGTGTGTGTGTGTGTTAGCGTGTGCATATATGTGTTGATTACAAGCCTATATGTAGGTGTTTATGGAGAGTTTGTTACATCCTCAGGCCTCAGCATGGAACATGTATGTTTTCAGTGATAATACACTAAAGTAGCCGTGTCCCTGGAGGACTGAAACAGTCAACACAAAGCTTCCTCCTGCACTTCTTTAGGTATTTAGGTATTGAGTTCTTCTGATATACCTTTTTTATATGCATTTTTAGATGTCATTAGATTCACTTTTACAGACTACAGGAGAGTCTGTCTACCGCCCTGCAGTCTGGTTATCCTGCACACCATCAGAGAATAGCTTAGAGTAATGCTAAAATACTGAAATTAAGCTTTGAAATGAAGATGAACTTAGTTTTGTATTTCCCAGCCCAACAAAATCAGCTGGTGTTGAGTGGCTAATGCTAGTTGGTATCTTTGAACAGAAAATGTCTACTGATTTCTTTAACCTAACATGAGGGCAATTCCAAATGTATGCCAAACAAAAGCCATTGACTAAAACGTTTAAGAAACCATTCAACACTATGCACAAGTACCTTTTTTTACAATCATTTACAAAAATACATTTAGTGAAAGAACTCTGCAGAGACAAACTTAAGTAACGGAATTACAGTAACAGTTTAACATCTGCTGTGAGTGAAAGATGTCTGCAGAAAGAATAAGGTTTCAGCTATGACATGTACTGTACATTTATCATTATTTGATATGTTTTAACAAACCTTATTTGTGTACTTATGTATTGTATATATCGTTTTCTTTGTGATGTGGTTTTCATACAAGCCCTTTTGGCTACCATCCCCACCTGCACACTGCTAATGCTATTGATTTGTTTTGGTGCAAATAAATTCAACTTAAACTCAAGCTTAAACATGTCACCGTGAGTTTGAACAAATCTATTTTGGTGATTCAAATACAGTAAAGGGAAGTGGATTCACATCCGGCAACGGAATTACAGTAACGGAATTACATCATAGACTCTGATCTGTATTACATAATTATGCATTTCATAATCCTCATGTTTCACACGTTTGGACATCACAGCCCAGCACAGCAGAGCACAGTAGAGAAGAGTGCAGTACAATACAGCACAGCACAGCAGAGTAAAGTAGGGTAGAGTTCAGTACATTACAGTAGTTCAGTACAGTAAAGTATATTCGACTCTTCTCTACTATACTCTACTTTACTGTACTGTATTGTACTTGTACTAGTGTGCTCTACTTAATGTACTGTACTGTGCTATCCAAACTTGTGAAACATACATCTATGATACACTACATGACCAAAGGACACCTGCTCGTTGAACATGTCATTCAAAACTCATGGGCATTAATATGGAGTTGGTCCCCCCCTTTGCTGCTATAACAGCCTCCACTCTTCTTGGAAGGCTTTCCACTAGATGTTGGAACATTGCTGTGGGGACTTGCTTCCATTCAGCCACAAGATCATTAGTGAGGTCGGGCACTGATGTTGGACTATTAGGTCTGGCTCGCAGTCAGCGTTTCAATTCATCCCAAAGGTATTCGATGGGGTTGATTGAGGTCAGGGCCCTCTGCAGGCCAGTCAAGTTCTTCCACACCGATCTCGACAAACCATTTCTATGTGGACCTTGCTTTGTGCACGGGGGCATTGTCATGCTGAAACAGGAAAGGGCCTTCATCAAAGTGTTGCCACAAAGTTGGAAGCACAGAATCGGCTAGAATGTCATTGTATGTTGTAGCGTCAAGATTTTCCTTCACTGGAACTAAGGGTCCTAGCCCGAACCATGAAAAACATCCCCAGACCATTATTCCGTTATTATTATGCATTGGGGTAGGTAGCGTTCACCTGGCATCCGCCAAACCCCGAATCGACCATTGGACTGCCAGATGGTGAAGCGTGATTTATTCTCCAGAGTCCAATGGTGGAGAGCTTTACACCACTCCAGCTGACGCTTGGCATTGCTCATGGTGATCTTAGGCTTGTGTGTGGATCCCCGGCCATGGAAACCCATTTGATGAAGCTCCCGACTAACAGTTATTTTGCTGATGTTACTTACAGAGGCAGTTTGGAACTCGGTACTGAGTGTTGCAACCGAGGACAGACGATGTTTACGCACTATACGTAAACAAATTTGACGAACTGACTTTTTGGAAAGGTGGCATCCTATGACGGTGCCACGTTCAAAGTCACTGAGCTCTTCAGTAAGGTCATTCCACTGCCAGTATGTCTATGGAGATTGCATGGCTGTGTACTCAATTTTATACAACTGTCAGCAACGGGTGTGGTTGAAATAGCCAAATCCACTTATACTTTTGTATATACAGTGTAGGTTCAGATGTGGTATTTTTGTCTGTAATAAAGCCCTTTTCTGGGGAGAAATGTATTCTGATTGGCCGAGCCTGGCTCCCCAATGGGTTGGCCTGGCTCCCAAGTGGGTGGGCCTATGCCCTCCTTGGCCCACCCATGGCTGCGTCCCTGACCAGTCGTGAAAAAAACTTAGACCCTTTACTCAGCACTTTTGGGAGCGATTACATCCTCAAGTCTTCTTGGGTATGATACTACAAGCTTGGCACACCTGTATTTGGCAAAACGAAAACAGGTTTTTAGAAATGTTTGCAAATGTAAAAAAAAAATAACAATATGAATACCTTATTTACATATGAGACTGAGGTGCATCCTTTAATCAGTACATTGTTGAAGCACTTTCGCCAGTGATTACAGCCTCAAGTCTTCTTGGGTGTGATGCTACAACCTTGGCACACCTGTATTTGGCAAAGTGAAAACAGGTTTTTAGAAATGTTTGCAAAAAAATATAAAAAATAAAAATACCCTTTGCTATGAGACTCAGGTGCATCCTGTCTCCATTAATCATCCTTGATAAGTTTCTACAACCTTTTGGAGTCCACCTGTGGTAAATTAAATTGATTGGACATGATTTGGAAAGGCACACACCTGCCTATATAAGGTCCCAAGCCATGAGGTCGAAGCAATTGTCCGTAGATCTCTGGAGATACCTGAAAATAGCTGTGCAGCAACGCTCCCCATTCAACCTGACAGAGCTTGAGAGGATCTGAAGAGAAGAATGGGAGAAACTCCCCGAATACAGGTGTGCCATGCTTATAGCGTCATACCCAAGAAGGTTCGAGTGTCACGAGTTCGACCGAGGGTGTTTCCCCTCCCCGGGCGGGTGGAGCTCGGCGGTCGTCGTCACCGGCCTATTAGCTGCCACTGATTGTTTTTCCTCCCCCTCCTTGTATGTTTAGTGGTAGTGTAACAGTATAATTTTAAACCGTCCCCTCGCCCATACCCGGGCGCGAACCAGGGACCTTCTGCACACATCAACAACAGTCACCCACGAAGCATCGTTACCCATCGCTCCACAAAAGCCGCGGCCCTTGCAGAGCAAGGGGAACTACTACTTCAAGGTCTCAGAGCAAGTGACGTAACCAATTGAAACGCTATTTAGCGCACACCGCTAACTAAGCTAGCCGTTTCATATCCGTTACACTAGCACCTGTTTATGTTAATTAGTTTGTCTTTATTAGTCAGCCGGCCCGCCTGGTTGTTGTGCGGGAGTATTTCATTGTAACCTTCGGCTCTGTTGTAAAGGTACGTGTTAGTGCCTGGTCGTGTATTTTTCCATTGTATTTTTTGATTCCCTGTGTTTTGGGAACGTACTTTTGTGAGCACCCTGTGGTGCGTTGGTGCTAGTAAAAGACGCACAGCATTGAACTCTGTCTCCTGCATTTGACTTCACACCCACGACACCCGGAGCATTACATCGAGGCTGTAATCACTGCCAAATGTTCTTCAACAAAGTGCTGACTAAAGGGTCTGAATAGTTATGTAAATGTGACATTTTCAGTTTTACATTTGATAAAATTACTAAAAACCTGTCTTGCTTTTTCATTATGGGGTATTGTGTTGATGAGAAAATAATGATTTAATCCATTTAAGAATAAGGCTGTAACGTAACAAAATGTGGAAAAAGTCGAGGGGTCTGAATACTTTCCGAATGCACTGTATATATATATATATATATATATATATAGTACCAGTCAAAAGTTGGCACACCTACTCATTCCAGGGGTTTTCTTTATTTCTACTATTTTTTACATTGTAGAATAATAGTGAAGACATCAAAACTATGAAATAACACATATGGAATCATGTAGTAACCAAAAAATGTGTTAAATAAATCTAAATAGATTTTATATTTGAGATTCTTCAAAGTCGCCAGCCTTTGCCTTGACAGCTTTGCTCACTCTTGGCATGCTCTCAACCAGCTTCATGAATAAGTTAACAGGTGTGCCTTGTTAAAAGTTAATTTGTGGAATCCTTCTTAATGCGTTTGAACCAATCAGTTGTGTTGTGACAAGGTAGGGTTGGTATATTTGGTAAAAGACCAAGTCCATATTATGGCAAGAACAGCTGAAATAGTCAAAGAGAAATGACAGGCCATCATTAAATCAAATCAAATTGTATTGGTCACATACAAGTGATGCGTAGATGTTATTGCAGGTGTAGCGAAATGCTTGTGCTTCTAACTCCGACAGTGCAGTAATATCTAACAAGTAATATCTAACAAACTACAGAACATATACTCAATAGACACAAAAGTAGGAATTAATTAAGACTATATACATATGGGCGAGCGATGTCAGAGTGGAACGGACTGACATTATTATTGACATTACTTTAAGACATGAAGGTTAGTCAATCCGGAAAATTTCTAGAATATTGCAAGTTTCTTCAAGTGCAGTCGCAAAATCCATCAAGAGCTATGATGAAACTGGCTCTCATGATGACTGACACAGGAAAGGAAGACCCAGAGTTACCTCTGCTGCAGAGGAAACATTCATTAGAGTTACCAGCCTCAGAAATTGGTCATTAACTGCACCTCAGATTGCAGCCCAAATAAATGCTTCACAGAGTTCAAGTAAAAGACTCATCTCAGCATCAACTGTTCAGAGGAGACTGTGTGAATCAGGCCCTCGTGGTCAAATTGCTGCAAAGAAATCACAACTAAAAGACACCAACAAGAAGAAGAGATTTGCTTGGGCCAAGAAACACAGCCAGTGGACATTAGATTGGTGGAAATATGTCCTTCGGTCTGATGAGTCCAAATTTGAGACTTTTGGTTCCAACCGGCGTGTCATTGTGAGACGCAGAGTAGGTGAACGGATGATCTCTGCATGTGTGGTTCACACCGTGAAGCATGGAGGAGGAGGTGTGATGGTGTGGGGGTGCTTTGCTGTTGACACTGTCAGTGATTTATTTAGAATTCAAGGCACACTTAACCAGCATGGCTACCACAGCATCCTGCAGCGATATGCCATCCCATCTGGTTTGCTCTTAGTGGGACTATCATTTGTTTTTCAACATGACAATGACCCAATGTATACCTCCTGTGTAAGGGCTATTTGACCAAGAAGCAGAGTGATGGAGTGCTGCATCAGATGACCTGGCCTCCACAATCACCTGACCTCAACCCAATTGAGATGATTTGGGATTAGTTGGACCAAAGAGTGAAGGAAAAGCAGCCAACAAGTGCTCAGCATATGTGGGAACTCCTTTAAGACTGTTGGAAAAGCATTCCAGGGGAAGCTGGTTGAGAGAATGCCAAGCGTGTGCAAAGCTGTCATCAAGCCAAAGGGTGGCTACTTTTGATAAACACTTTTTTGGTTACTACTTGATTCCATATGTGTTATTTCATAGTTTTGATGTCTTCACTACTATTCAACAATGTAGAAAATAGTCAAAGTAAAGAAACTCCTGGAATGAGTAGGTGTGTCCACACGTTTTACTGGTACTCTATGTGTATATGTAATTATACAAAACCCAGACGCGGGTCAGATATGACCACTACAGTAAAAACACAGACCAATCAGGTCCCTATCTGGTTCGCAGACAAGGTGGAATGAATAATCAGTGCTTGCATCAACAAATCAGAGGATGTTCAGAGGTTTCAGCACGCAGCTCATTTAAACAACACTTATGAATGCATCCCAGTATTCCTCCACAGAGACAGGACGACAGGGCTTCATCAATGGCACCTCTGACTCATGGTACTCTACAAGGAACACGTCATAAAGGCTACACCACTTTAAAGGCCATAGGGCATATTCATGAATTTGATGATTTATGTTAACAACCTCAGGCATTGGGCTCTGTAACATAAAGCAGACTCTATGATGCTATGAGTACTCTATCTATTCATCAGGGAACGTACAATTCACTGTACTGTCAGCACTGGGAGCTAGAATCAATGCACTAGAAGTGAAAGGATACGTATATCAGTGGAGGCTGCTGGGGGGAGGACGGCCCATAATAATGTCTGGAGCGAAGATCATGGAATGGCATCAAACACATGCAAGCTATGTGTTTCATGAATTGGACACCATTCCACCAATTCCGCTCCAGCCATTACCATGAGCCTGTCCTCCATGAGCCTGTCCTCCATGAGCCTGTCCTCCATGAGCCACCAACCTCCTGTGCCGTATATACAAAGTAAAAGCATGTGCATTGTTAGTTAAATATATCTCTGGAGTACATGCATGACGTCATCAGCAGGTTGACTGCAGGAAGTTCCCTTCCTTTCCCTCCCGCAAGGATGTGGTCCCCTGCTAGTCACCTGATTAATGGATGGCTCCAGGACTTCCGAGTGGTCAGACCACTAAAGATGGGACGTTTCACGGGCGCCAAGACATTCCTTATCCTTCACTGTCTGTAGTATAAACACTGACCTATTTAGGGGCAGAGTCGCTCTGCAGACTGACAGGCAGGCAGACAGGCAGGCAGTGTACTCTGTACTGTGTTAATTCAGTGGCCCTAAAAGGAGCATCTCCTGTTTCTCTGAACCCATCCAACATGTTTTTAAATATACAGGGGCAAGCAACAAACAACTGTCTTTTTTCAATTGTTTTGTCTAAAATTACCCCATGATGCCCACTTAAGACCACAAGCTGTGAAAACAGGCAGAAAAGTAGAAATGGAGATGTGAGGAATTGAGCTGCTGAGCCTAACATGTCTTAAATTGGCCTACTTCATCTTGCTCGGCTGGCCTAGCATCACGGTTGCCACATTAGAATATGACGTCTTGACAGAAATAATAATGTACACGTTGTCATAAACCCCACAGAGAGTCAGCATACACCAATGACTGCATGGCCCACCTAGTCTCAGAGATATAGGACGGCGCACAATTAGCCCAGCGTCGTCCGGGTTAGAGGGGGGGGCGGTTGGCCGGGGTAGGCAGTCATTGTAAAATAAGAATTTGTGCTTAACTGACTTGCCAAGTTAAATAAAAAAATATGAACATCCTTTTCTGACTCAAATAATAGATATTGAGGATACATATGTTCACCCCAGAATCATTTGACATGTCTATTTTCAAAGGATAAAGCTAAGAACATTAGCAACTTCATAGTTAAGAAAACTCTAACAATATGGAAGAATATTAAACGTATTCTACAAGAACCCATATCCCTCCCTAAAAACACAATGTTATGGAACAATACTAGCTAGCTTTCAGAATTCATCAATTAAGTTGGAACACATGGAAAACTAAAGGCATAAAAACACGTTAATGACATGGTACAAGGAAATACATGTATTTACATGACATACAGTGGGGCAAAAAAGTTTTTAGTCAGCCACCAATTGTGCAAGTTCTCCCACTTAACAAGATGAGAGAGGCCTGTAATTTTCATCATAGGTACACTTAAATTATGACAGACAAAATGAGAAACAAAATCCAGATAATGACATTGAGGATTTTTAATGAATATATTTGCAAATTATGGTGGAAAATAAGTATTTGGTCACCTACAAACAAGCAAGATTCTTGGCTCTCACAGACCTGTAACTTCTTCTTTAAGAGGCTCCTCTGTCCTCCACCTGTTACCTGTATTAATGGCACCTGTTTGAACTTGTTATCAGTATAAAAGACACCTGTCCACAACCTCAAACAGTCACACTCCAAACTCCACTATGGCCAAGACCAAAGAGCTGTCAAAGGACACCAGAAACAAAATGTAGACCTGCACCAGGCTGGGAAGCAGCTTAATTTGAAGAAATCAACTGTGGGAGCAATTATTTGGAAATGGAAGACATACAAGACCACTGATAATCTCCCTCGATCTGGGGATCCACGCAAGATCTCACCCCATTGGGTCAAAATGATCACAGGAATGGTGAGCAAAAATCCCAGAACCACACGGGGGGATCTAGTGAATGACCTGGTGAGAGCTGGGACCAAAGTAACAAAGCCTACTATCAGTAACACACTACGCCGCCAGGGACTCAAATCCTGCAGTGCCAAACGTGTCCCCCTGCTTAAGCCAGTACATTGTCCAGGCCCATCTGAAGTTTGCTAGAGAGCATTTGGATGATCCAGAAGAAGATTGGGATAATGTCATATGGTCAGATGAAACCAAAATATAACTTTTTGGTAAAAACTCAACTCGTCGTGTTTGGAGGACAAAGAATGCTGAGTTGCATCCAAAGAACTTCATACCTACTGTGAATCATGGGGGTGGAAACATCATGCTTTGGGGCTGTTTTTCTGCAAAGGGACCAGGACGACTGATCCGTGTAAAGGAAAGAATGAATGGGACCATGTATCGTGAGATTTTGAGTGAAAACCTCCTTCCATCAGCAAGGGCATTGAAGATGAAACGTGGCTGGGTCTTTCAGCATGACAATGATTCCAAACACACCGCCCGGGTAACGAAGGAGTAGCTTCGTAAGAAGCATTTCAAGGTCCTGGCGTGGCCTAGCCAGTCTCCAGATCTCAACCCCATAGAAAATCTTTGGAGGGAGTTGAAAGTCTGTGTTGCACAGCAACAGCCCTAAAGCATCACTGCTCACTGCATGGAGGAATGGGCCAACATACCAGCAACAGTGTGTGAAAACCTATATAACAAAGTATTGAGATAAACTTTTGTTATTGACCAAATACTTATTTTCCACCATAATTTGCAAATAAATTCATTAAAAAATCCTACAATGTGATTTTCTGGAATTTTTTTCTCATTTTGTCTGTCATAGTTGAAGTGTACCTATGATATAAATTACAGGCCTCTCATCTTTTTAAGTGGGAGAACTTGCACAATTGGTGGCTGACTAAATACTTTTTTGCCCCACTGTATGTCATGTAAATACATGTATTTCCTTGTACCATGTCATTAACGTGTTTTTATGCCTTTAGTTTTCCATGTGTTCCAACTTAATTGATGAATTCTGAAAGCTAGCTAGTATTGTTCCCCACCTCTTTAAGGAATACCTAGGATAGGATAAGTAATTCCTCTCACCCCCCCCCCCCCTTAAGTTTTAGATGCACTATTGTAAAGTGACTGTTCCACTGGATGTCATAAGGTGAATGCACCAATTTGTAAGTCGCTCTGGATAAGAGCGTCTGCTAAATGACTTAAATGTAAATGTAAATGTAAATGTTTTTAGGGAGGGATATGGGTTCTTGTAGAATACGTTTAATATTCTTCCATATTGTTAAGAGTTTTCTTAACTATGAAGTTGCTAATGTTCTTAGCTTTATCCTTTGAAAATAGACATGTCAAATGATTCTGGGGTGACCATATGTATCCTCAATATCTGCCCACTGTTCCTCTTTAGTAAATTTAACTATTTGTCGCAAGTAAAAGCCTTGGGAGGCGAGTTGACACAATTCCAAGTCTGGAAGGTAAAACCACCCTCAGACTTTCCTTATTATTCTATGAATTTTATTTTCCCATATACAGTTTGTTATGACCGAGTATACTTTTTTAAAGAATGTCTTCAGTGTGGTAATTGGTATTACCGAAAATAAATACGAAAACTTTGGCAGCCATGCCATTCCATAGAGGTTTATTCCACCTGTAAGATTTATGGGAAGATTATTCAATTTAATTAGATCTGCTTTCATATTGTTGAGTAATGGGATAAAATTATCTTTATATACTTGTTGTTTGTTGTCACTTATTAAGCGTCCTAAGTAGTTTATATTTTTTTGTGGTCCAGTTAAAGGATTGCTGTAAATCATGAGTTATTATTTTTCTTTTCCTAATGCCATTATTTAATTTTTTTCCACATTAATTTTACATCCTGAGATTTTCTAGTATTCTGAAAATATTTTTAGTAAAAGGTGTCATTGAGTTTTAAATATTGGTCAGGAATATCAGGGGATCATTTGCAAATAAGTTTAGTTTATAAAAATGTTTACCTACAAGCAGTTCAATTACCAGTGCAAACAGGAGGGGGAGAGGGGACATCCCTGTCTTGTGCCCCTTTCTGAAGTGATTTCATCAGATAATGTATTATTTCAACTGGAAAGTTCCAAAGTTTCCAAAGTTTTGAAAATAAGTTTTGAAAAGAAAAGGTCATTCAAGATGGTCTAACGCCTTTCGGCATCAACAGACATTATTAATTCATCTATATCTTGTTTTTTTGAGTATTGTATTAAACTGAAACATGTTTTTGTATTTGTTTGTAAGTGTTTATTTTTAATAAACCCTGTTATTTTATTGTCACAATTTATTAAACACATAATCAGCAGGGGACTCTCTAGATAACTATTTGATACATGGAATTAGGGAATACTGAATTGAGTGTTGTGTGTTGTCATTTGTGTAAATAGGGGGGCTACTTTGTCCCAACATGTTGAATATAATTGTATGGGAAAGCCATCCATTCCTGGTGCTTTTCTCTGTGCAAATGTTTTAACAGTGTCTGATATTTATTTTTGGGTAATCACTGTTTTTAGAATTAATTGTTTGTCTGCTGATAATTGCTTCAGGGTTGTTGAGTCTCAGAAGGCTGTAGGATCCATACCACTGTTGTTTTATGTGTCATGCATAGGTGTAATAGGTGGCAGGGAAGTCAGGCGCAGGAGAGTCAAAATGGAGTGAAAAAATGGAGTCTTTTAATAAAGTTCCAAGAGTATGCTCCATAACAATAAATAAACAAACAAACAAAACATGGGTACGAGGACCCGACGCGCACCTATACAAACAATCACACTACACTGACAAGAAATCAATCTCTGACAAAGACATGAGAGGAAACAGAGGGTTAAATACACAACAGGTAATGAATGGGATAGAAAACAGGTGTGTGGGAAGACAAGACAAAACCAATGGAAAATGAAAAAAGGATCAATGATGGCTAGAAGACCGGTGACGTCGAACGCCGAGCACCGCCCGAACAAGGAGAGGCAACGACTTCGGCAGAAGTCGTGACATTATGATTAATATAAATGTTTTTTTTTTTTTTTCATTTTAATTGATCTCGTTGTTGTTTCCAGTTACCACTTTTGTATCTTTATCTTTTAAAATGATAACTGGTTTAGCGTGTATTGGTTTTGTGAGAGCTGCAAGATATTTTCCAGGTTTATTTTCCATTAGGCAGCATGCTTTATTTGAGTTTGACCTGTAGTTGTTGGCTCTCTTCACACATTAGTTGAAAGCCTATACATTATAAGCAGCCGTGTCAAAACAATAGCCTTCTCTCGCCACGTTCTCTCCTCCCAGCACAGAGGAGGGCCCACAGCAGAGAGCAGACCACCACACACATGCCAAACACCACCAGATGTCTTCTCTTTACAGCTCAAACACTCACCTCTTCGTGATTTCCCTTTCAAGGTCACCACGGAAACCAGGCAGCCTCTGAGAGTTGTTCTGCAGATGTCAAGGAAGGAATGAAAATATCATTTGACCCCCCTCTTCACTTGAACCGACAGAGAGAAAACCGTCCTGGGTTGAACAGACAACAAGGGCTCTCTTTGACAGAGACAAGGGCAATAGAGGGACCAGTCACAAGATAGAGATCTCCAAAACTCTGAGGTTCACACGGATCCACTGAGGGCAGCCATATCATAGCTGATCTAAGTTTTGATTAGGGTATAGTTTCATTTTCTTTTAACTGACAGTCATGCATTATGTTAGTTAATTAGGAACACAGTGCAGTGACAGCAGAGATAAGGTCATATTAGAGGGAATTTTACACAAACAAGTATGCTCTTAGATGAAGCTTATTTCTTGCTGTCTGGAGTTCTTCTTGAAAATCAACAGATAATTGACTCCATGTGATTCTGATTTGTCTTTTCCTCTGACTCATATACCGTATAATACGTATATATACCATATAAGCCTTTGTCTCCACAAGCTTCACCTCCCTTCCTTCCAGAGTCCCAACCTTCTCCTCCTCCAGGTGCTGCTTACAGCCACTAGACGTCCATTAGGTTCACAATGAGCCACAGTTCAACAGCAGCTAAGAACAGGTGACAGGTGGGATGTGGATGTGGTGTGTGTGTGTGTGTGTGTGTGTGTGTGTGTGTGTGTGTGTGTGTGTGTGTGTGTGTGTGTGTGTGTGTGTGTGTGTGTGTGTGTGTGTGTGTGTGTGTGTGTGTGTGTGTGTGTGTGTGTGTGTGTGTGTGTGTGTGTGTGTGTGTGTGTGTGTGTGTGTGTGTGTGTGTGTGTGTGTGTGTGTGTGAGTATCTAGTGTGTGTGCGAGAGTGTGCAATTAACTCTTCCCTTTAGGGCATAGCGATAGCCCTAACCTGCTGACCATCTAGAAATCTTGCACGTGCTTCTCTGATGCAAAATTAACCAAAAAGACATACACATTTTTTTAAATGTTTAGTAATTTAGCAGATGCTCTTATCCAAAGAGTGTCTGCTAAACTTACAATTATTGCATTCATCTCAAGATAGCTAGGTGGGATAATCACATACAGTTGAAGTCAGACATTTACATATACCTTAGCCAAATAAATTTAAACTCCGTTTTTCACAATTCCTGACATTTAGTCCAAGTAAAAATTCTGTAAAAAGGATCACCACTTTATTTTAAGAATGTGAAATGTCGGAATAATAGTAGAGGAATGATTTATTCACATTCCCAGTGGGGCAGAAGTTTACATACACTCAATTAGTATTTGGTAGCATTGCCTTTAAATTGTTTAACTTGGCTCAAACATTTTGGGTAGCCTTCCACAAGCTTACCACAATAAGTTGGGTGAATTTTGGCCCATTCCTCCTGACAGAGCTGGTGTAACTGAGTCAGGTTTGTAGGCCTCCTTGCTCGCACACACTTTTTCAGTTCTGCCCACAGAATTTCTATAGGATTGAGGTCAGGGCTTTGTGATGGCCCCTCCAATACCTTGACTTGACTTGTCCTTAAGCCACAACTTTGGAAGTATGCTTGGGGTCATTGTCCATTTGGAAGACCCATTTGCGACCAAGCTTTATAACTTCCTGACTGATGTCTTGGGATGTTGCTTCAATATATCCACTTAATTTCCCTTCTCATGATGCCATCTATTTTGTGAAGTGCACCAGTCATACCTGCAGAAAAGCACCTCCACAACATGATGCTGCCACCCCTGTGCTTCACGGTTGGGAAGGTGTACTTCGGCTTGCAAGCCTCCCCCTCTTTCCTCCAAACATAACGATGGCGATTATGGCCAAACAGTTCTATTTTTGTTTCATCAGACCAGAGGACATTTCTCCAAAAAGAACGATCTTTGTCCCCATGTGCAGTTGCAAACCGTAGCCTGGTTTTTTATGGCGGTTTTGGAGCTGTGGCTTCTTCCTTGCTGAGCGGCCTTTCAGGTTATGTTGATATAGGACTCGTTTTACTGTGGATATAGATACTTTTGTACCTGTTTCCTCCAGCATCTTCAAAAGGTCCTTTGCTGTTGTTCTGGGATTGATTTGCACTTTTCGCACCAAAGTACATTAATCTCTAGGAGACAGAACACGTCTCCTTCCTGAGCGGTATGACGGCTGCATGGTCCCAAGGTGTTTATACTTGCATACTATTGTTTGTACAGATGAACGTGGTACCTTCAGGCATTTGG
The DNA here is from genome assembly GCF_021184085.1 of Oncorhynchus gorbuscha. NCBI lineage: Eukaryota > Metazoa > Chordata > Actinopteri > Salmoniformes > Salmonidae > Oncorhynchus > Oncorhynchus gorbuscha. Next base: position 26,856,591 of record NC_060192.1, read on the forward strand.
AAATTGCTCCCAAAGATGAACCAGACTTGTGGGGGTCTACGATCTTTTTCTGAGGCCTTGGCTGATTTCTTTTGATTTTCCCATTATCTCAAGCAAAGATGCACTGGGACTGAAAAATGACGTGTGTCATGCAAAAAGTAGATGTCCTAACCAACTTGCCAAAACTATACTTTGTTGACAAGACATTTGTGGAGTGGTTGAAAAACTGGTTTTAATGACTTCTACCCAAGTCTATGTAAACTTCTGACTTCAACTGTATCTCAGTCATAGTAAGTACATAAGTACAAAGCCAGTACTAGTAGGAATAAATTAGCCATTGCCAAAGTCAGTGGTAATCTGTGGTGTTTACTCATGGATGCCAAGGGAAGACAGGCTTTCCCAAATATTTGACCAATAAATATATTTAAAAATGTATCTTTCATTTCTCTCTGTGTTTTCAGATTTTTCTGTCAATTCACAGGTGGCTGTATCTCACCAGAGAAATCATCAGAATGAGGGAAACAGCGCCTGTCTGTCTCAGTATGTGTAGCCCATGTATCTGATGCTGTCTGGATCAAAGGAGTATACAATTTTGCCACATTTGATTGATTGATGTCAGCAAGCGTTTGGCCAATCAGCGTTGAGCTGAGCTCAACTATGGGTTGTCCTGGTGCAGCAAAACACCCCCCAAGGAAGGCCTGTTTGGATTTGGCATCAGACCAATCAAATCACTTCCTTTGAAAAACATCATTTTCAGAAAAACATGTCTGTTTCTGGTTTGCTTGTGTTGATGTCCTGCAGTAGCTAGCTTGCTAAATCGGTTCTTTCCTAAACCATGGATGGAGATGGGGATTTGGACTTGTGGTTTTGACCTAATTCTCTGGCCAATTATTATGATGCAGATTCTGATCCAACCATAAATGAATATGTTGTGCCACTGGCCTGAGATGATTGCATTTCAATATGTAGCCTAGATGTAGCTTAGTAGGCTCACATTAACTAACTAGCAAACTTAGCTGGTTCATTGTTGCCCATGCAAGGAAGTCAGGCTAGCAAGCATTTTAGCTAGGTAGCCTATGACAACAAAAACTAAACGTGTACTGTATGACAGAGCCATAGACCGTTTTGCCAACATGAAAGAGAGGAGGATGGCATTGGCATTCAGCTCGTTTTCAAGTAGGGTGAGTCAACATGTTTTGTTTTACTTGTGCACACACACACACACACACACACACACACACACACACACACACACACACACACACACACACACACACACACACACACACACACACACACACACACACAGAAATCAGTGATAGATGTGATATAAATCTTTGTATGCAATGTTTGCTTTGTGGACTTCGCTGGACAGATGATGCTCTCTGTTTTTTTGACGACACAAACCTGTAGTGGAATTTATTCACCACTGTTTGACTGTCTTTTTGTTGTCACTGCCTTATTGGATATTACAGTGACATATGAACGAACAGGTTATCGAGCAAACAACGCAATTATCACAACACAGGTTGTAGTATGGCTCTTTTACTGGCCTGGCTTGGCTTCCTCAGTGATTTTACCCACGCACCACTACTGGTGGTGGTAGGGAGGGGAAAGGTCAAGTGTGAGTGTTAGTATAAGTATTGTCTCTACACCCAATGACCGTTCAACAATAATAAAACAATAATCATTCCTGGCATTTCTTCTGGGTCAGTAGTGTTATCTGTCCATGAGTAACACTGTAGACTCGTTGATACTGGTAATCACACAAACACAGCTGTTTGGGGAGGAGGCTTACACTTACTGAGATCCAAAATACACAGAGGTATACATTGAGCGTGTGTATGTGTGTGTGTGCAGGCTTGCATGTATTCGACTATGGCCATATAGTGCCTCTTTGAGGAGTGGGTTATTCTTTGATAATGATGATGGAGTGCTCTTAGCACACTGTGAACCTACATGGTATTGTGGGATTGCCTATACAATTGGCTATGGTGCTCGTTTCACCGTAGCCACCCCAACCCCTGTGTGTGTTGAGAAAAAACAGACCTAGCTATTTGGCATGTGGACAAAACTCTTATATACTCTGCTCCCATACCACAAACCCAGACCTGTGGCTCTTCGATATGTTCAATCTGGGTTCAGATGTCTGACTATAGGCCAAGAGACAGATGCTCCTTCTGTACAACAGGCTAAGAGGAAGAGTGCTTCCTAGAAGCGTCCTGTAGTAACCATCATCATCAGAGTTTAGTTTGAGCATCGTCCACAGACAGACGGCTTCAGGGACCGCTCTGCTCTGCTCTGCTCTGCTCTGCTCTGCTCTGCTCTGCTCTGCTGTCCGTCTGTCTGTCTGTCCGTCTGTCTGTCTGTCTGTCTGTCTGTCTGTCTGTCTGTCTGTCTGTCTGTCTGTCTGTCTGTCTGTCTGTCTGTCTGTCTGTCTGTCTGTCTGTCTGTCTGTCTGTCTGTCTGTCTGTCTGTCTGTCTGTCTGTCTGTCTGTCTGTCTGTCTGTCTGTGGCTCCACTGACCTGTTGGAGAAGTCTGTCTCATAATAGTGTTAGTTTCAGATGATCAATGAGCTATTTTCAGGCAGCCCTGCTGAAACTCTAAATCTGCCCCTGAAAGTGAACATTGAGGATTTGAAAGTAATAATAATAATAATAATAATAATAATAATGTGCGATTTAGCAGACGCTTTTATCCAAAGCAACTTACATTCAATCATGCCTACATTTTACGTACGGGTGGTCCAGGGAATCTAAACCACTATCCTGGCATTCAGAGGATATTGCATATTTACATATTTCAATGCGTAAGTGTGTGAGTGTTCCCCCTCCTCCCCCCTCCTCACCCCACCTCCCCCTCTCTCAGGCAAAATGGCCAGATGGCTCTCAAGCCTCCATGCTAATCCAGTACAAAGACGTGGCTCTGACAGCACTGCAGCACTACAGCTCCACATACTACACTATAAGACTGGAGTAGGCACACTTCTTAAGACGAGGCCACTTTACTACTACACTCGGACCAAAGCATACACCAATATGTCCCTCCTCCACTCTGGCAGAGCACATTGCCCACTGCCCAGCGGTCGTCTGCACCAAAGAGCTCTATTTTTTGGCTGGCGTTAGGCGGCACTGGCATTTTCCAGCTCTAACACCATGTTCGGCAATTACCTGTCTTAGATCAGCTCGCTTGCGCTCAGATAGGCGGGGTGGAAATATTTGAGGTGTGAGCTTAAAAGCATGATTCGGGCCTCCCGGGTGGCGCAGTGGTCTAGGGCACTGCATCGCAGTGCTAGCTGTGCCACCAGAGACTCTGGGTTTGCGCCCAGGCTCTGTCGCAGGCGGCCGCGACCGGGAGGTCCATGGGGCGAAGCACAATTGGCCTAGTGTCGTCCGGGTTAGAGACGGTTTCGCCAGTAGGGATATCCTTGTCTCATCACGCACTAGCGACTCCTGTGGCGGGCCGGACGCAGTGCACGCTAACCAGGTCGCCAGGTGCACGGTGTTTCCTCCAACACATTGGTGCGGCTGGCTTCCGGGTTGGATGCCCGCCGTGTTAAGAAGCAGTGCGGCTTGGTTGGGTTGTGTATCGGAGGACGCATGGTGTTCGACCTTCGTCTCTCCCGAGCCCATACGGGAGTTGTAGCGATGAGACAAGATAGTAACTACTAACAATTGGACACCACGGAATTGGGGAGAAAAAGGAAGACTTTTTTTTTTAAAGCGTGATTCATGGAGCTAATTTCAGGCAGCACTGATAGGGATATTTATGCAGGTTTTAGCATAACGCAGTTGGTTATGACATGAGTTTAGACATGGAAACACAGCCTATCCAGCTGTGATGCACACTGACCATATGAACCATATGAACATGAAACAAGAATAGCCTAATGTGCTTTTGGTGCCTGTATACTTTGCATTTAGAAACATAAAACACTGTTTTTTCCCATGAAATGTTATTTGAGTAAAAAACCTAGGATAGCCTCTTCTCAATGAAGGCTTTTTTTTTGTCTGCCCAATGCAACCGCGAAGTAGTCAAGACTGTTGATAAAGGGTTTGGCTCTTAGTCACCAAAGCTTTATTAAAATATCAAGTTTGAGAGGAGTAAAACAGGAGCTGACTGTTCTATTTGTGCATTGTAGGAAGGCCCACATTATTTTAGTCATGCAGGTCCCACATTATTTTAGTCATGCAGGTCCCACATTATTTTAGTCATGCAGGTCCCACATTATTTTAGTCATGCAGGTCCCACATTATTTTAGTCATGCAGGTCCCACATTATTTTAGTCATGCAGGTCCCACATTATTTTAGTCATGCAGGTCCCACATTATTTTAGTCATGCAGGTCCCGTTTTGGAGGTGTGTAAAAACTCCTCCATGATGTAGGCAATGGGTCCATGCCCATCAGGAAACAATAGGTGATGATACCGGTGACCCTAATATCCTGTAAAAATGGCTTGTTTTCGGTTTCATATGTTAAATCCCAAGCCCTGCATTAAGCCTACTATAATGAAGGCTGGTTCAACAGCAATGACTGTCTTTTTTTTATCCTTATTCATGATATCATTACATTTGACATACATTTATTGTTGTTGTTTTTAAAAAGCTGATTGGTTGTAATAATATTTGACCTAAAGCAAGCAATCTGATTAGAATGATTCACCTCCCTGGTTTTATGGTGACAACGTCCGTGGCGCTCTAGCAATGCAACTTCTGGAGATGTGTGAACGCGATCTGATCTGTAAAATGGTTCTGATTATGCTCAGAAACCCTAGGCCTATTGGGGAGCAGTAGAACGGTGGTTGGACATTCTCCCTTTATCTTGAAATTGGATCTTTGTCCAACTACTGTGAAAAGTTTGGATGTGCGTAAACCCCTCCATAGTCTGTGTTGATTTAATATTATATGGCCATGGGGAGAACTTATGATGCCTGTAATTGTGACATTTCCTATTTAAAACAAGTTGCTGTTTCGTTTTGGTTAGAATTATTTGTTCACTTTTTAGGCTTGATCAATAATTAATTTAATCTTGCTTATTGACAATGTTTGGCTTGTCCATGCTCAGCCATAATGCACAATGCTAGCCCCTATAAACAGTGTGAAAACTATTGAAGCCATGCAATTATTTAGAACCATTTGGACTGCAAATGGTTAAGGTATTTAGCAAAGATAGGTCTATGTTTTGTTATTTAGTTTAGGTAAGCCATTTAACAAATTATAACAGACTAACATTGGAATTGATTCCAAGGCAATACATAAAAGACTGTAAATACACAGCTTGACGTGACCACATCTTTCGCCATGGAGCTCGTTCTGATTGGCCAGTGGGGGGCCAAGCCTCGACACATCCACAAAGTGTTTATTCATCAAAACCCAGCCCTTTCGCGCCAAAGGCAGGCAGCAAGTGCGATGATAACTGTGACAGTGTCAATAGCAAAAATATTTACAACACACTACTGAACCTATAGCGCTACCTCCTACACATAGATTGACCATTGTTTCAGGTTTATTAAAATAGAGCCCAAAGTGTTCTAAGACCATTGCAACATTACTATCCTAAATAGACGGACGAATGGAGGTCTATCTGTATGTAATATCACATTTCTGGTGGCCAGCTGACAAGCTGCAGGCAGGCGCTTGGTCTTCTGGAGCTTTTGTTAGGAGTTGGCTGAGGTGATGTAAGATAAGCCCCATGCGTTGGGTTACACACACCAACCAACCCCCATCCTGACCTCTCCTGAGGTAGCACAGCACACACAGTCAACACAAACAGCAGTGACTGACTAGACAAGCAGCCAGGCCACAACTAACCTGTTGGCTAGCTGGGACAAGCCTTTGTATGTTTATGAATAGACTACGGCAAGCTAATATACTGTACACACAGCTCTTATTCTGATCTCATCTCTTATTTCACTCATATTAAGAGACAGAAACTATGACTTTTAAAAATCCACCTTTCCAGAAATAAGTCTCTCACTGTTGCCGCTTGTTATAGACCCCCCTCAGCCCCCAACTGTGTCCTGGACACCATATGTCAATTAATTGCCCCTCATTTATTTTCAGTGTTTGTACTATTAGGTGACCTAAACTAGGATATGCTTAACACTCCGACATCCTACAATCTAAGCTAGATGCTCTCAATCTCACACAAATGATCAAGGAACCTACCAGGTACAACCCTAAATCCGTAAACACGGGCACCCTAATAGATATCATCCTGAACAACCTGTCCTCTAAATACACCTCTGCTGTCTTCAACCAGGATCTCAGTGATCACTGCCTCATTGGCTGCATCCGTTATGGGTCCGCAGGTCAAACGACCACCCCTCATCACTGTCAAGCGCTCCCTAAAACACTTCAGCGAGCAGGCCTTTCTAATTGACCTGGCTAGGCTATCCTGGAAGGATATTGACCTCATTCCATCAGTAGAGGATGCCTGGTTATTCTTTAAAAGTGCTTTCCTTACCATCTTAAATAAGCATGCCCAATTTAAAAAATGTAGAACTAAGAACAGATATAGCCCTTGGTTCACTGCAGACTTGACTGCCCTTGACCAGTACAAAAATATCCTGTGGCGTACTGCATTAGCATCGAATAGCCCCCGCGATACATAACTTCTCAGGGAAGTTAGGAACCAATATACACAGGTAGTTAGGAAAACAAAAGCTAGCTTTGCATCCTGTTGCCCAAAAAGTTCTGGGACACTGTAAAGTCCATGGAGAATAAGAGCACCACCTCCCAGCTACCCACTGCACTGAGGCTAGGAAACACTGTCACCACTGATAAATCTACAATAATTGAGAATTTCAAAATCCATTTTTCTACGGCTGGCCATGCTTTCCACCAGGCTACCCCTACCCCGGTCAACAGCACTGCACCCCCCACAGCAACTTGCCCAAGTCTCCCCCACATCTCCTTCACCCAAATCCAGATAGCTGATGTTCTGAAAGAGCTGCAAAATCTGGACCCCTACAAATTAGCTGGGCTAGACAATCTGGACCCTCTCTTTCTAAAATTATTTGCAGCAATTGTTGCAACCCCTATTACTAGCCTGTTCTACCTGTCTTACATATCGTCTGAGATCCTCAGAGATTGGAAAGCTGCCGCCATCATCCCCCTCTTCAAAGGGGGAGACACTCTAGACCCAAACTGTTACAGACCTATATCCATCCTGCCCTGCCTTTCTAAAGTCTTCAAAAGCCAAGTTAACAAACAGATCACCGACCATTTCGAATCCCACCATACCTTCTCCGCTATGCAATCTGGTTTCAGAGCTGGTCATGGGTGCACCTCAGCCACGCTCAAGGTCCTAAACAATATCATAACCACCATCGAGAAAAGGCAGTACTGTGCAGCCGTCTTCATCGACCTGGCCAAGGCTTTCGACAAAAATACTTATGGGTAAACTCAACAGCCTTGGATTCTCAGTCAAATGACTGCCTCGCCTAGTTCACCAACTACTTCTCAGATGGAGTTCAGTGTGTCAAATAGGAGGGCCTGTTGTCCGGACCTCTGGCAGTCTCTATGGGGTTGCCACAGGGTTCAATTCTCAGGACGACTCTCTTCTCTGTATACATCAATGATGTCGCTCTTGCTGCTGGTGATTCTCTGATTAACCTCTACGCAGACGACACCATTCTGCATACTTCTGGCCCTTCTTTGGACACTGTGTTAACAAGCCTTCAGACAAGATTCAATGCCATACAACACTCCTTCCGTGGCCTCCAACCACTCTTAAATGCAAGTGAAACTAAATGCATGCTCTTCAACCGATCACTGCCCGCACCCGCCCGCCCGTCCAGCATCAGTACTCTGGACGGTTCTGACCTAGGTGTCTGGTTAGATTGTAAACTCTCGTTCCAGACTCACATTTAGCATCTACAATCCAAAATTAAATCTAGAATCAGCTTCCTATTTTGCAACAAAGCCTCCTTCACTTATGCTGCCAAACATACCCTCGTAAAACGGACTATCCTACCGATTCTTGACTTCGGCAATGTCATTTACAAAATAGCCTCCAACACTCTATTTAGCAAGTTGGATGTAGTCTATCAAAGTGCCATCCGTTTTGTCACCAAAGCCCCATATACTACCCACCACTGCGACCTGTATGCTCTCTTTGGCTGGCTCTCGCTACCTATTCGTTGCAAAACTCACTTGCTCCAGGTCATCTATAAGTCTTTGCTAGGTAAAGCCCCACCTTATCTCAGCTCACTGGTCACCATAGCAACACCCACCCATAGCACGTGCTCCAGCAGGTATATTTCACTGGTCATCCCCAAAGCCAACTCCCCCTTTGGCTGCCTTTCCTTTGTTCTCTGCTGCAAATGACTGGAATGAATGACAAAAATCACTGAAGCTGGAGACATATCTCCCTCACTAACTTTAAGCATCAACTGTCAGAGCAGCTTACCGATCATTGCACCTGTACACAGCCCATCTGTAAATAGCCCGCCCAACTACCTCATCCCCATATTGTTATTTTTTTTTCCTCCTTTGCACCCCAGTATCTTTACTTACACATCATCTTCTGCACATCTATCACTCCAGTGTTAATGTTAGGCTAGTGGTTCGAGCGTTGAACTAGTAACCGGAAGGTTGCAAGTTCAAATCCCCGAGCTGACAAGGTACAAATTTGTCGTTCTGCCCCTGAACAGGCAGTTAACCCACTGTTCCTAGGCCGTCATTGAAAATAAGAATTTGTTCTTAACTGACTTGCCTAGTTAAATACATTTTTAAAACATTTTTAAATTATTTCGCCACTACGGCCTATTTATTGCCTTACGTCCCTAATCTTACTAGATTTGCACACTCTGTATATAGATTTCTCTATTGTGTTATTGACTGTATGTTTGTTTATTCCATGTGTAACTCTTGTGTTGTTTGTCTCGCACTGCTTTGCTTCATCTTGGCCAGGTCGCAGTTGCAAATGAGAACTTGTTCTCAATTGGCCTACCTGGTTAAATAAAGATGAAATATATATTTTTTTTTTTAAATAACTGACCACTAGTTTGTTCTATGTGTTGTCTATGTGATGTTTGCAGCGAGGGGCTACTGAAATGTCTGTGACACATGAGGAGCAAACAGTATGTGGTTAATGTGGACAGTCAGGCCTGAAGGTGTGAGGTGTCAATGAGGGTGAGACCCATGGAACTACATGCTGGAAGTGTTGTGAAAAGCCAGTCTCCTTTCTTTTGCCCCCAGGAGCTTAACCACAGGTGTCCTGCAACCTCCTTATCCAATCCCAGGTGTTGAGACCTGAGCCAGAGTGTGGACCTTTGTATTCAGCTGCAACAGTGGGCCTTGATAGTCTGTTGTCAGGAGATGTTATGTTTATTTGGGTGGAGATTGTTACTGCTGCTCAGTGAGTACTGAGCTGGGTTTGAGCACAAAGCATTGACAGTCAGTGGACTCCTCTCCTCTACTGCCCTCTTCTCTACTCTACTGTCCTCTCCTTTCCTCTACTCTACTGTTCTCTCTTTTCCTCTACTATCCACTCCTCTACTATCTTCTCTCCTCTCCTCTACTGTCCTCTTCTCTACTCTACTGTCCTCTCCTCTCCTCTACTGTCCTCTCCTCTCCTCTACTGTCTTCTCTCCTCTACTGCCATATTCTCTACTCTACTGTCCTCTCCTCTCCTCTCCTCTCCTCTACTATCCTCTACTCTACTGTCCTCTCCTCTACTCTCCTCTACTCTACTATCCTCTACTGTCCTCTCCTCTACTATCCTCTCCTCTCCTCTACTGCCCTCTTCTCTGTCCTCTCCTTTCCTCTACTATCATCTACTCTACTGTCTTCTCTCCTCTCATCTACTGCCATCTTCTCTACTCTACTGTCCTCTCCTCTCCTCTACTATCCTCTACTCTACTGTCCTCTCCTTTCCTCTACTCTACTATCCTCTCCTCTACTATCCTCTCCTCTACCATCCTCTCCTCTACTGTCTTCTCTCCTTTCATCTCCTCTACTGCCCTCTTCTCTACTCTACTGTTCTCTCTTTTCCTCTACTATCCACTCCTCTACTATCTTCTCTCCTCTCCTCTACTGTCCTCTTCTCTACTCTACTGTCCTCTTCTCTACTCTACTGTCCTCTCCTCTCCTCTACTGTCTTCTCTCCTCTACTGCCATATTCTCTACTCTACTGTCCTCTCCTCTCCTCTCCTCTACTGTCCTCTACTCTCCTCTACTCTACTATCCTCTACTGTCCTCTCCTCTCCTCTACTATCCTCTCCTCTCCTCTACTGCCCTCTTCTCTGTCCTCTCCTTTCCTCTACTATCATCTACTCTACTGTCTTCTCTCCTCTCCTCTACTGCCATCTTCTCTACTCTACTGTCCTCTCCTCTCCTCTCCTCTACTATCCTCTACTCTACTGTCCTCTCCTCTCCTCTCCTCTACTCTACTCTACTATCCTCTACTGTCCTCTCCTCTCCTCTACTATCCTCTCCTCTCCTCTACTGCCCTCTTCTCTACTCTGTCCTCTCCTTTCCTCTACTATCATCTACTCTACTGTCTTCTCTCCTCTACTGCCCTCTTCTCTACTGCCCTATTCTCTACACTACTGTCCTCTCCTCCCCTCTACTATCCTCTCCTCTACTGTCCTCTCCTCTACTGCCCTATTCTCTACACTACTGTCCTCTCCTCTCCTGTCCTCTACTATCCTCTACACTACTGTCTTCTTTCCTCTCCTCTACTGCCCTCTCCTCTCCTCTACTGCCCTCTCCTTTCCTCTACTGCCCTCTCCTCTCCTCTACTATCATCTCCTCTACTATCCTCTCCTCTACTGTCCTCTACTCTACTGTCCTCTACTGCCCTCTTCTCTTCTCTACTCTACTGTCCTCTCCTCTCCTCTACTGCCCTCTCCTTTCCTCTACTGCCCTCTCCTCTCCTCTACTATCCTCTCCTCTACTGTCCTCTACTCTACTGTCCTCTACTCTACTGTCCTCTACTGCCCTCTTCTCTACTCTACTGTCCTCTCCTCTCCTCTACTATCCTCTCCTCTACTGCCCTCTTCTCTACTCTACTGTCCTCTCCTCTACTGTCCTCTCATCAACTATCCTTTCCTTTCATCTCTCCTCTCCTCTACTGTCCTCTCCTCTACTGTCCTCTCCTACCTTATCTCTTTTCTCCTCTACTGTCCTCTCTCCTCTCCTGTCCACTCCTCTCCTCTACTGTCCTAATTTTTGTCCTTTCCTTTCCTATCATATCATGTCCTCTCCTCCACTGGCCTCTCTCCTCTCCTCTACTGTCCTCTCTCCTCTCCTCTCCTATCCTCTCCTATACTGTCCTCTCTCCTCTCCTCTACTGTCCTCTCTCCTCTCCTATCCTCTCCTCTACTGTCCTCTCTCCTCTCCTCTCCTCTACTGTCCTCTCCTCTCCTCTATTGTCTTTCTGCTCTACTGTTGTCTCCTTTCTCCTCTCTTCTCCTCTACTGTCCTCTCCTCTCTCGTCTACTGTCCTATATTCTCCTCTACTGCCCCCTCTCCTCTCCTGTCCTCTCTTCTCTCCTCTACTGTCCTCTCCTCTCTCCTCTACTGTCCTCTCCTCTCTCCTCTACTGTCCTCTCTCCTCCACGGTCCTCTCTCCTCTACTGTCCTCTATTCTCCTCCACTCTCAACTCATCTACTGTCCTCTCTTCTCTCCTGTCCTCTCCTCTACTGTCCTCTCTCCTCCACTGTCCTCTCTCGTCTCCTCTACTGTCCTCTCATCTACTCTACCGCCCTCTCTCCTCTCCTCTACTGTCCTCTCTCTCATACTGTTCTCTCGCCTCTCCTGTCGTCTCCTCTCCTTTAATGTCTTCTCTCCTCTCCTCTCTCTTATCCCCTACAGTCCTCTCTTATCCCCTACAGTCCTCTCTCCTCCTCTACTGTACCCTCTCCTCTCCTCGGTCTGGCAATCCATCCATTTCCTTATCGAGCCCCCCTCTACACGGCCTCCCTCCTGTGGGGATAAGCCTGTGCAGCTCCCCTCTCAGTTCTAGCCATCAATTATGACGCCCCCACCTCACACTCACTGTCACACACACGCACACACCCTCATCACTGTTTGGATGAGGAAAGTGCTGGTCTTGATTATCCAGATCTACACCAGTCCAACAGAAAATGATTAGCCATGGCTTCAGGACTAGGGTGGAATATAAAGCACTGACTTACTAGATAGAGCCTGTGGGTCTTAACAGGCAACTATAATCAGTCAGAACATAGGGTACAAATCCATGAATATATTGCCTACAAGTATTGTATGGTAATCAAGGGTTCAGCGTAGCTCATTTTTTCACACTCACAGCCCTTTAACCTTGAGTTCTTTTCAATAATGCCCATTATAGTCAGGCAGGTGGGAGTAAAACCCTAATCTCATACGTCTATGTGGATGAGCAGAGAGAGAGAGTTGGTGCATCCATAGACAATGCATGTGTCCTATAAGGCCCAGTGTTCCAGACTGCCAACACAGTGAACGATGTGACAGAGCCAACTTCTGATCTTGGATCAGACACTGTGACTCCAGACAGACAAGAAACACACATCTTCTCTGAAGGACTATTACACACAGCATCTCTTCCTGTCTTTCCTCCCTCTGCTACATGTCAAAAACACTGTCTGTCTGTCTGTCACCCAGCAACAACCTGAGGACCGTCATGATTTAACAGGTCTTCAATTCCACTAGACTAGATAATACTGTCAATAAACTGCTGTTATAATCACAATGTTTCTATGGCTCTACGTTGACAGATTAAAATAAAATAGAAAGGAATTAGAATGGGGAGCTGGATCTATGTTTATATGCAATGAGAGGCCTTGCACCTTTCACACACACAGGATCCTCTCAATAGCTAAAGTGGTTCCTAATTTTATGGGCCATGCTGATAGAACATTTCAACAATGAGGAAATGTAAGGTCTAGAGGCTGTTTTAGTTCTGTGTCCTCGTTGTGAGTGAAGAGTCGAGAGAGATGGAGCAGGTGTTGGGCTAGATGGGTGGATATTAATAGATATAACACTCCTGATGTCTGTATCAACACCACAGCTCAACACACACACGCACACACACCACATCCCACACACACAGGGAACAGCACCTTCCTCCACTCTATCACTCCTCCTCCATTCCCACATCCTCCTCTTCCCAGCTCCGCCATCACCCAGACACCGTCCCAGCATTCTTCTCCTACATGGAACAGGTTTCCCAGAAGGCTGTGCGTCACACAAACATGGGGATGACTGTGCTACTAGGAAGAGGTGGAATCTCTCACTCGTCCTCTCAGCCCTACTCTATCCTGCTCTGACGCCAGTGTGTAAATGAACAGTAGCCCAGTGTGATGGATAGAATGGTTGGATGACTGACCGACCCAATACCCCTCCCTCAGTGAGGCTGAGGCAGGATAACTCAGCTCCCACAGAAGCAGCCCCCACCCACACTCCCTCCCCGCCCCCATCCCCATCTCAGTCAGGTGACCAGACGCTGTATATCTCCCAGCTGGCAGGACGGCCATGAAAGCGCTCCACACATCCATGTTTAAACCAGGAGACAGACCGAGCCACTGCTCTCTGTGTCTGAATGTGGAGAGAGAAACCACATCTATAATTGATTTAAAAACCTCCCTAAATAAAGTGGGTCCAGAAGCAGCATCCCATTGATAAAAGGGCTGTCCCTGTGCACATAATAACCATCTATCACTCCCCATCTATCCCCAGCATCTACACCCCAGATCCATCACTCCCCATCCATCCCCAGCATCTACACCCCATATCCATCCTCAGTATCTACACCCCAGATCCATCCATCCCCAGTATCTACACCCCAGATCCATCCATCCCCAGTATCTACACCCCAGATCCATCCATCCCCAGCATCTACACCCCAGATCCATCCATCCCCAGCATCTACACCCCAGATCCATCCATCCCCAGCATCTACACCCCAGATCCATCCATCCCCAGTATCTACACCCCAGATCCATCCATCCCCAGCATCTACACCCCAGATCCATCCATCCCCAGCATCTACACCCCAGATCCATCCATCCCCAGCATCTACACCCCATATCCATCCATCCCCATCCATCCCCAGCATCTACACCCCAGATCCATCCATCCCCAGTATCTACACCCCAGATCCATCCATCCCCAGTATCTACACCCCAGATCCATCCATCCCCAGTATCTACACCCCAGATCCATCCATCCCCAGTATCTACACCCCAGATCCATCCATCCCCAGTATATACACCCCAGATCCATCCATCCCCAGTATCTACACCCCAGATCCATCCGCCATCCGTCTCACACCTCACCACCCAAAATAGCATTGCCTCTTTTTGTTACTGTGTTACCACTGCAGCTGCTGCTCTGCTACAGGGCTGGCTCGCGCCCACACGCACATACACACATACACACACGGCCCTGACAAACGCCGACGATTCAGACTCTCACATCAACAAAGATGCTTTTTGTGAAACACAGGGGGTCCATAAAATCCAGGGACGGATGGAGGGGACGGGGGTTGATAACATTGAGCTAGCCAGTAACGACATTTAAAACCAATCCACTGATGCAGGCATCCAATCTCTCTCTCTCTCTCCCTCTCACAGTGATAGGTAGATCAACACAGCTGCCGCCCCCCCCCCCCCCTTCTCTCCAGCAGGGCAGAATGCAGGGAGGAAGAGAAAGAAGGCTACAAAGCACCCCCCACAGAACCCCCCTCCCTCTGCCATCCACATCCTCTATTGCAAACACAGACAAGGGATTACCTGAAATATGTCTTGACATTCTCTTGTTCGGTGTGTCGACTTTGGAACCAGTGTTCTGGTAGGTTCATCCTCAAATATACAGTCCTATTGACAGTTTACGTGCAGGACTGCCATTCTCTTGTCAGACCGGTTCCTGACCCCAAACTCAGTCTTGTTTGGCAGGCTGAATTCTTCACTGGCTGCTTACTGTTTCCTAGCCCATGATGTCATCCGCCCTGCTCAGCCCATTGGCTGGGAGGGTACATGTTAATGAAGGCAGCAGCTCTGGGGGAGGAGGCAGAGAGGGAGAGAGGCAGACAGAGTTGTTCTTTAGTTTGACAGACCAAACCAGCTCAGCGAGAGAGAGGAGGAAGGTTGGATTATATTTCCATATCTTTTTTTCTAACACTCTCATGTCTGAATGGCTCAAATATTTTCCTCTTTCTTATTTTTGCTAGTTTTTACTTTAATCTGTCTATTACACTTAAAATGTTAAAATGCTATCAAGGCGTAACAGAAACATAATATGCAGTTACAGTACCTACATACATCTACCTTTCTCATGACACGAATTAGACCTTCATTGATTAACACTCAGTTGGTAATAGTTCCACAATATCAGGTTACATTTCAAATGGTCTCAATATCATGCTGCATAAATGTGTTGACTGTTTGTTTTACAGTTCCTGGTCCCTGCCAGTCTTGTGGTGGAATATAACCATAGTGGACTGTAGTTGTCCCCCAGACGGAGGTACATATGCAGGATCTTAATTTGATCACCCTGTTGCAGGAGAACTTTCTTGCAATGCAGGAAATGTCAAATGTGTAATGTATTTAAGGTTGAAAAAGGCTTCTGTAGTTTGTCATTTCCACTTAGATATTTCAGACTTGATTTCCCTTACGAAAAATCTATAAACCACTATAAAAATGTCCATATTTATAATCAATAATAATTCACATTTCAAGTCACTGCAGGATTATTTTCCTGCTGTAGCAAACTGGCTCAAATTAAGATCCTACATCTATAGGTACAACTAGAAATGAAGGAATCACCAACAAAGTGTCTTAATAGGGCGTTGGGCCACCACCAGAACAGCTTCAATGTGTCTTCGCATAGATTCTACAAGTGTCTGGAACTCTATTGGAGGGATGCGACATCATTCTTCCATGAGAAATTCCATCATTTGGTGTTTTGTTGATGGTGGTGGAAGCTTAACTAGACTCTGATGGATGGATGCCATTTAGCAAAATCACATTAGTGGAAACCAACACTGTTCTCAGGGCAGGCGTGGTTGTAGCTAGATATTTTTGAGTCCCGTTAGGGATCATTTTGGCATTTTAGCTAACCCTAACCCTAAAATGTTTCCTAACCTTAACCTACGTCTCCTAACCTGCCAAGTTATTCTCTTAACCTGCTGCGTAAGTTCTCCTAACATGCTACGAAAAGTCACTTCTGCTAGTCAAAACCATCAAACCTGCCCTGGGAGGTGTGTGAGTATCCTTGGATGTGACACAGTTGCTATTTATCCCTCTCTGGCTTCCTGGAGGGGCGGTGACGACAAACCACAGACTCACTTAATTTGCCCTAATTTTCCTATGATGTCATCTTTTTCCCCTTGCTCACCTGTGATTGGCTGGCTGTCTCAGCATCTGCTCAGATCTCAAGGCTAGTTTTTCTGCCTGAGGTGGAGACCCATCTGAGGCATTCTGAATTATGGCTGGTTGTCGTGACAACCCATGTAATGTTGATTACAAGTTGGAGAATATGAACCTGTTCTTTGACAGTGTTCACTTAAATGTTCACTCAAATGTTCACTCAAATGTTCACTCAAATGTTCACTCAAATGGAGGACAGAGCCATGGAGGGGCACCTCTCCACCTTCTGATCCTTGCGGAAACCCCCACTAGTGGGACATAATAGAACATATTTAGAGGATCGTCTTATCATTTACACTCATTATTGTGGACGTGAAGGAGAAATTATGATTTTGTCAAAATATTTTAATATCAGAATCCCAGAAATGTTGAGATGTCTCATAAGAATGAAGAATAATGATTCTAGAAAACAAAAACACTGCATGGTAAAATAGGCTGAGGTTTATATTTGACTTCACAATATGATGTCACATATAGGTTGCAGCGGGATAGATCCATACCTATATCCAGGACTTACCAAAAGGGACTCTAAATATATTGAGAAGAGCATTTATTTTCAAAGTCTGCTTCGTTTCTAAGGCCTTGGTGATTGATTTTTGTCGATAATTAAGGCAAATAGCTGAGAGCTTTCTATGGAGAATGAGCCCATTCATCCTACTAACACTGAGATACACAAACACAGGCAAAACCCTGGTGACATCATTTTCAACTCTTATATCCTGGTTATGTTATTGCCTAATACTAAACTAGCTGACTAGGTTCTGTTAAACAATGAGCTGTTTAGAAAGGCTAAAGAGAGAGCTGATGAACCCTGAGAGAATCTGAGGATACCAGAACCCATGTTTGATTTATATTTGACAGTACCATGCAGTCATTTCTTTTAGTGCACTGAGGCAGAGAGATGAAGGGGGTTTAGTCTGTCCCCCTACAGTCTCAATGAAGGCTATTTTAAACTAAAAGCAGAAGTCAGGAAGAAGAACAACCTATCAAACTAAACTGAAACTTCATTTACATACACTAACAGCAGGAAATAAAACACTCTGGCTCTCAACTACCAGGCATTGTACATGTTTTGTTGATACTTACTGTATACTGTGGGGACAACGGTTATTAATGAAAATCGTACAGCCACTGTGAATTATAATAATAACACAGACATTATAACTCCTAGAGAAACTGCGAGAGACAGCAAAAATACTTTCATTATGGTATATGCAGGACAAGCCCCACTCAGTTGATTGTGCCTGAAACCAAAGTAATTATACTCTCATTGATCCAATTCGTAAGATCTCATCACTCTCTCTCCTCATAGTCACCTCCTATAGCTAGATGTAACCAAACCCAGCACTGAGCCTGTGGTAAAGACAGACAGACAGACAGACAGACAGACAGACAGACAGACAGACAGACAGACAGACAGACAGACAGACAGACAGACAGACAGACAGACAGACAGACAGACAGACAGACAGACAGACAGACAGACAGACAGACAGACAGACAGACAGACAGACAGACAGACAGACAGACAGACAGACAGACAGACAGACAGACAGACAGACAGGCCTGCCTGCCTGCCTGCCTGCCTGCCTGCCTGCCTGCCTGCCTGCCTGCCTGCCTGCCTGCCTGCCTGCCTGCCTGCCTGCCTGCCTGCCTGCCTGCCTGCCTGCCTGCCTGTGATGCATTACAATGATTTTGACCAAAGTGAGATGTGACTGACTTACAGTCTAAGAGGGGGTAAGTCTATGGGGGAAACATTAGCAGTACATTGCATGAGGAGTTGGGTGCCTTTGAGAGATGGCTGGTGATGAAACAGTTACCAGCTTGATTCCATACTAAGAAGACAAAGGTACTGTATACTTCAGCTGATAGCATGGAAGCAAACAAAGAGTTTTCTATGATGAAATAAAGTTTCAAATTTGAAGTTTTAATGTCACATGCACAAGTACAGTGAAATGCCTTTCTTGTCAGCTCTAAACCCAACAATGCAGTAATCAATGTCAATGTAGTATTAAAAATAACATCATGTAGAAGAAAGAAAAAAAAGAAAGAAAAAGAACAGGAAACAGTAATAAGCTATATACAGGGACAGTTCCAGGGTCAGTAGCTATATACAGGGACAGTTCCAAGGTCAGTAGCTATATACAGGGACAGTTCCAAGGTCAGTAGCTATATACAGGGACAGTTCCAGGGTCAGTAGCTATATACAGGGACAGTTCCAGGGTCAGTAGCTATATACAGGGACAGTTCCAGGGTCAGTAGCTATATACAGGGACAGTTCCAGGGTCAGTAGCTATATACAGGGACAGTTCCAGGGTCAGTAGCTATATACAGGGACAGTTCCAGGGTCAGTAGCTATATACAGGGACAGTTCCAGGGTCAGTAGCTATATACAGGGACAGTTCCAGGGTCAGTAACTATATACAGGGACAGTTCCAGGGTCAGTAGCTATATACAGGGTCAGTTCCAGGGTCAGTAGCTATATACAGGGTCAGTTCCAGGGTCAGTAGCTATATACAGGGTCAGTTCCAGGGTCAGTAGCTACATGCAATGTAAATGTGTGTGCATGTTATGTATGTGTTGGAGTGTCAGTGTGTGTGACTGTGTAAAGTCCTGTGAGCGTGCATAGAGACAAAATTATATATATAAAAAATCATTTACAATTTAAAATATGTACAGATAGTCTGCATAGCCATGTGTTAGCTATTTAGCAGTCTTGTGGCTTGGGTATAGAAGATGTTTAGGTATCAGGATAAGGTAAGACCCAGATGCAGACCATGTCGAAGAAACAATGTTTATTACAGCAACAGGGGCAACGATACAGGACGGTAGGTAGGCTCAGGGTCAGGCAGAGTGGTCAGGCAGAGTGGTCAGGCAGGCGGGCGGGCTCAGGGTCAGGCAGAGTGGTCAGGCAGAGTGGTCAGGCAGAGTGGTCAGGCAGAGTGGTCAGGCAGGCGGGTGGGCTCAGGGTCAGGCAGAGTGGTCAGGCAGGCGGGCGTGCTCAGGGTCAGGCAGAGTGGTCAGGCAGGCGGGCGGGCTCAGGGTCAGGCAGAGTGGTCAGGCAGGCGGGCGGGCTCAGGGTCAGGCAGAGTGGTCAGGCAGGCGGGCGGGCTCAGGGTCAGGCAGAGTGGTCAGGCAGGCGGGCGGGCTCAGGGTCAGGCAGAGTGGTCAGGCAGAGTGGTCAGGCAGAGTGGTCAGGCAGGCGGGCGTGCTCAGGGTCAGGCAGAGTGGTCAGGCAGGCGGGCGGGCTCAGGGTCAGGCAGAGTGGTCAGGCAGGCGGGCGGGCTCAGGGTCAGGCAGAGTGGTCAGGCAGGCGGGCGGGCTCAGGGTCAGGCAGAGTGGTCAGGCAGGCGGGCGGGCTCAGGGTCAGGCAGAGTGGTCAGGCAGAGTGGTCAGGCAGAGTGGTCAGGCAGAGTGGTCAGGCAGAGTGGTCAGGCAGGCGGGCGGGCTCAGGGTCAGGCAGAGTGGTCAGGCAGGCGGGCGGGCTCAGGGTCAGGCAGAGTGGTCAGGCAGGCGGGTGGGCTCAGGGTCAGGACAGTCAAGGGTCAAACCCAGGAGGACGAGAAAAGAGAGACTGGGGGAAAGTAGGAGCTGATACAAAAACGCTGGTTGACTTGACAGGCAAGACGAACTGGCAACAGACAAACAGAGAACACCGGTACAAATACACAGGGGAAGATGGGCGATACCTGGAGGGGGTGGAGACAATCACAAAGACAGGTGAAACCGATCAGGGTGTGACATCAGGAGCCTGTTGGTATCAGACTTGATTGCGGAAGCAGAGAAAACAGTCTATGGCTTGGGTGACTGGAGTCTTTAACTTCTTAGAGATAGGGGGCGCTCTTTTAATTTTTGGATAAAAAACGTTCCTGTTTTAAACAAGATATTTTGTCACGATAAGATGCTCAACTATGCATGTAATTGACAGCTTTGGAAAGAAAAAATATATTATCTGTGAGTGCCCCAGAACTAATGCTACAGGTGAAACCAAGATGAAATTTCATACAGGAAATGGTCCAGATTTTGAATGCCCTGTGTTCCAATGTCTCCTTATATGGCTGTGAATGCGCCATGAACTTGAGGCTATTAATAGGATCCCGGATACGGGATTGCTCGTCGCAACAGGTTAACAGTTGTCCCGGCCCTCCTTTCACACCGTGTCAGAGTCTATCTAGAGGATAGCGAAGGAGTCAGGCGCAGGACACAGGTAAGAGTAAAACCACTGTGTTTACTCCATCCGAGAACGGAACTAAAATCCCGTTATAAAACAAATACAAAACAGGATACGAACTCCAACACACGAAAGACAATCACGCACAAAACAGAAAGGGAAACCAGAGGGTTAAATAAGGAACATAATCATGAGATGGGAACCAGGTGTGTAAAACTTTTTGAGGTCCCATGCCAAACCTTTTCAACCTCCTGAGGGGGAAGAGGCGTTGTCATGCCTTCTTCACTACTATGTGTGGACCATTTTAAGTCCTTAGTGATTTAGACCTCGAGGAACTTGAAGCTCTCATCCCACTCCACAGCAGCCCTGCTAATGTGGATGAGGGCGTGCTCGCCCTGGCAGGTCACGGACCACCTCCCTGTAGGAGGTCTCATCGTTGTCGGTGATCAGGCCTACCACCATAGTGTCGTCAGCAAACTTAATGATGGTGTTTGAGTCGTGTGTGGCCAAGCAGTCGTGTGTGTGAACTGGGAGTACAGGAGGGGTCTAAGAACACACCCCTGTGGGGCCCCTGTATTGAGGGTCAGTGCGGCAGAGGTGAAGTTGCCTATCCTCACCATCTGGGGTCAGCCCGTCAGGAAGTACAGGATCCAGTTGCAGAGGGAGGTGTTCAGTCCCAGGGTCCTAAGCTTGGTGACGAGCTTGGAGGGGACAATGGTGTTGAACGCTGAGCTGTAGTCAATGAACAGCATTCTCACATAGGTATTCCTCTTATCTAGGTGGGTGAGGGCAACGTGGAGTGGGTCTAGGGTGTCTGGGATGATGGAGTTGATGTGTGCCATAACTAGCCTCTCAAAGCACTTCATGATTACAGATGTGAGTTCTACAGGCCGGTAGTTATTGTGGCATGAAGACTTCTTGGGAAGTTCTTGGGAACAGGAATGATGGTAGTCATCTTAAACATGTTGGGATTACAGACTGGGACCAGGAGAGGTTGAAGATTATTATGAATGTGCCTGCCTGCTGATCTACGCATGTTCTGAGTATGCGCCCTGGAATACTGTCCAGCCCCGCGGCCTTGCGAGTGTTGACCTGATTAAAGACCTTACTGACGTCGGCCTCAGAGAGCAAGATCACCCAGTCCTCTGGTTCGGTGGGGGGGCCTCACAAATGGTATAGTGTTATTATTGTCGAAGCGTGCATATAATGCGTTGAGTTTGTCTGGTGGAGACGCATCGTTGGGCAGATCACGGCTTGGTCTTCCTTTGTAATCCATAATGGACTGAAGCACCTGTCACATGTGACAGGTGTCGGAGCCTGTGGAATATGATTCCACTTTATTCCTATATTGCCCTTTTGATGACTCTGGTCGTAGAGGGACTTTTTGTACTTGTTCCTGTCCTCAGCCATAGCCTCAGGGTTTTCTGCAATGGCCTTGTGTGTGGTATCCATTTTCTTTAGTTTGTATCCATTTTCTTTAGTTTAGCGCCAAACTCGGTGTTAATCCATGGCTTTGATTAGGGAAGCAGCAAAGCTTCACGGTGGGGACAACGTCGCTGACGCGTTTCCTTGTGAAGCTGGTGACGGAGGTAGAGTCTCGGAACATATTCCACTAGCAAAGCAAAGCAATCCTGTAGCATAATCTCTGATTCTGATGACCATGTCTCAACAGAGTGAGTCATAGGTACTTCCTGTTTGAGCTTCTGCTCGTAAACAGGAAACAGAGTTACAGAGTTATAATATAGAACAAGAACAATAATTTGTTTATATTACATTTACATTACATTTAAGTCATTTAGCAGACGCTCTTATCCAGAGCGACTTACAAATTGGTGCATTCACCTTATGACATCCAGTAGAACAACCACTTTACAATAGTGCATCTAAATATTTTAAGGGGGGGGGGGGTGAGAAGGATTACTTTATCCTATCCTAGGTATTCCTTAAAGAGGTGGGGTTTCAGGTGTCTCCGGAAGGTGGTGATTGACTCCGCTGTCCTGGCGTCGTGAGGGAGTTTGTTCCACCATTGGGGAGCCAGAGCAGCGAACAGTTTTGACTGAGCTGAGCGGGAACTGTACTTCCTCAGTGGTAGGGAGGCGAGCAGGCCAGAGGTGGATGAACGCAGTGCCCTTATTTGGGTGTAGGGCCTGATCAGAGCCTGGAGGTACTGAGGTGCCGTTCCCCTCACAGCTCCGTAGGCAAGCACCATGGTCTTGTAGCGGATGCGAGCTTCAACTGGAAGCCAGTGGAGAGAGCGGAGGAGCGGGGTGACGTGAGAGAACTTGGGAAGGTTGAACACTAGACGGGCTGCGGCGTTCTGGATGAGTTGTAGGGGTTTAATGGCACAGGCAGGGAGCCCAGCCAACAGCGAGTTGCAGTAATCCAGACGGGAGATGACAAGTGCCTGGATTAGGACCTGCGCCGCTTCCTGTGTGAGGCAGGGTCGTACTCTGCGGATGTTGTAGAGCATGAACCTACAGGAACGGGCCACCGCCTTGATGTTAGTTGAGAATGACAGTTTGTTGTCCAGGATCACGCCAAGGTTCTTAGCGCTCTGGGAGGAGGACACAATGGAGTTGTCAACCGTGATGGCGAGATCATGGAACGGGCAGTCCTTCCCCGGAGGAAGAGCAGCTCCGTCTTGCCGAAGTTCAGCTTGAGGTGGTGATCCATCATCCACACTGATATGTCTGCCAGACATGCAGAGATGCGATTCGCCACCTGGTCATCAGAAGGGGGAAAGGAGAAGATTAATTGTGTGTCGTCTGCATAGCAATGATAGGAGAGACCATGTGAGGTTATGACAGAGCCAAGTGACTTGGTGTATAGCGAGAATAGGAGAGGGCCTAGAACAGAGCCCTGGGGGACACCAGTGGTGAGAGCGCGTGGTGAGGAGACAGATTCTCGCCACGCCACCTGGTAGGAGCTACCTGTCAGGTAGGACGCAATCCAAGCGTGGGCCGCGCCGGAGATGCCCAACTCGGAGAGGGTGGAGAGGAGGATCTGATGGTTCACAGTATCGAAGGCAGCCGATAGGTCTAGAAGGATGAGAGCAGAGGAGAGAGAGTTAGCTTTAGCGGTGCGGAGCGCCTCCGTGATACAGAGAAGAGCAGTCTCAGTTGAATGACTAGTCTTGAAATTTTTTTCTTCTTGAAATATATTGTGCTCTGTGAAATATGTTAGCTACAAAGACAATACGTGCTAAACCTATTACCAACTCAGTATACACTGCGTACAAAATGAGGACTGTTCTTCACTCTAACAGTGAAGACATGACACATGACAGACAATATGGGCATTGCTCTAAAAGCATATTAACAACACATATCTCCCCTGGTGGTGAGCAAGACCGAGCCGCCCAAATATGCAGCATATAAAATCATACCACAAAAAAACAAATACATTCATTTTATTTATTTTTTTGTTGTGTATGGAACATACTGTAATGTTCACATCACATTCATGGGAGATGTCATGACAAAACCAATTTCCTCCTCCCATCTTTGACAATAGTGATTAAATGTGAGACTAAAGAGACTGGCCTGAACTTCAGAATGACTGCTGACCCCTCAAAGCATGGTGTGTTACAGCAGGACACACACTGGATCTAGTCCTCCGCCACGTACAGCTCTGTAATCCAAATGATTCACCATTATGAGTAAATGATTCCAATACAGGCCTGATCCAACTGATTTGCCATTATGACTCAATTATTCCAATACATCCCTGGTCCAACTGATTCGCAATTATGAGTAAATGATTCCAATATAGCCCTGATCCAACTGATTCACCATTATGACTAAATGATTCCAATACAGCGCTGATCCAACTGATTCACCATTATGACTAAATGATTCCAATACAGCCCTGATTCAACTGATTCACCATTATGAGTAAATGATTCCAATACAGCCCTGATCCAACTGATTCACCATTATGACTAAATGATTCCAATACAGCCCTGATCCAACTGATTCACCATTATGACTAAATGATTCCAATACAGCCCTATACTACGAGTCGATATTCACATAATATTAAGGAATTCCCTTCGACCACGCCCACAAATTGGGAGAAACAAACATTCTTTCCTATTGACCCCCATTGTAAAAGAGCCAACTCCGTTGTAGATTTTTTGTTATACAAAAATAACAAAATATTTTGAAAAGCTGCTGTGTCGTTCAATGTACGTAACCAGGTAAAAGATCCCGGCCTATGGTTCGCAATGGTCCCACGTAGGGAAATAGAGCCTGCGAGAAGAAGCCCTGTGCCTTCAGGCTATTCTGTGTGGAGAGTGAGAAATGTTGGGACCCGGTGTCCAAGTAGGCTACACGTTGCTATGTGTGGAAAACATTTCATCACAGGTAAGACATTTAACTTGTTTACTATAGTCTGTTTGTAACTCCACTCACTACTTGTGAGTATAGACTGATTATTTGTGTTGCTGGTCTTGGCTAGCTTGTTCCGGTTAGCTAGCTAGCAGTCACTCACGTCATATACACATATTTAGCAGATGTTATTGCTGGTGTTACGAAATGCTTGTGTTTCCAGCTCCAACTGTGCAGTAGTATCTAGCAATTCACAACAATACACACAAATCTAAAATAATATAAATATTAGGAGTGGAATACAGTAAAATACAGTATATACATATGAAATTGGTAAAACAGTATGTACACATTATTAAAGTGACCAGTGTTCCATTATTAAAGTGACCAGTGTTCCATTATTAAAGGCACTAGTGTTCCATTATTAAAGGGACGAGTGTTCAATTTGTGGCAGACGGCAGGGAGAGGTGAGGGGAGTGGCTATTGAAGGGAGAAATCTTGCAGCCCGCTGGCTCCACCCCCGAGCCTTGGCTTGAGGACCCAAGTTTTAAGATTACACCTGGAGATCGGAACAGACAATGAGAACAGATTGTGGACTGTGAAATGGTTGGTGACTTCCCCCCCTTTTCCCCAGTGTACAAAACTCCCTAATAAACTTCACATTTGCCTTCTAGTTGTGCTCCTTGTGTGTGTTCGTTTATTGAACTTGGTGATGTGGAAACCCCACACCATTGAACCTGCTACATGTGGTGGAAAATGCGGGCAGGCAAAACCAAGCTCAATAACTAAACAGACACAAAGCACAATGGAAGCTTTGGTGAAACAGCTGGTGGAGGTGAACATAGCCCAGCAGGCTATGCATCGGGAGCTGCTGGAGGAACAGCGTCGGCAGACCGCTCACCTGCGAGCTGAACTCAGCCAGCTGACAGCCGCCCAGCCGGCATGGCGGCAGGCGCAGTAGTCTCTCGTCCCAAACCCAGTAGGTTTATACTGAAGCTGACCGAGGCTGATGACATCGAGATTTACCTCCAAGCCTTCGAGAAGACAGGGGATAGAGAGAAATGACCCCATGAGCAATGGGCCAACCTGCTAACAGCCTTCCTGTCAGGCGCAGCACAGAAGACCTACCAGGATCTGACGGCTGACTGGGTCTGAAAAAGTAAATCCTGCACCGGTATGGTTACACCCTGATTAGCTGGGCACAAAGATTCCATGATTGAGCATATGATCCTACAGCGTCCCTCCGATCGCAAATCCATGATCTAATTAGGCTGGCCAAGAGCTGGCTTACTGCTGAACCACTGACGCCCACACCCATCGAGAAAGTGGTCATAGATAAATATATATGCTCTCTCTCATTAAAAGCTAAAAAGTTAGCAAGCCAAGCTAACCTGCAGAGCGCAGATCAGCTGGTGGAACTGGTGGAAGGACAACATGTGGCTTTGGAGGTCCTGCGTAGTGGACAACCACGGAAGGCGGAACCCTCCACTCGCCCAAAGGAGCGACAAAGGGTGGAGAACCACGCCATGACCCCGGCCAAGGATGGGGGGACACCAACAGCCAGCTCCCCGAGACAATTCCCCTTCCTGGACAGCAGGAAATGCTACGAGTGTGGCGAACCTGGAACAGTCCAAATCACAATGTCCCGATGCCTTCGGCCTCAGCCAGTGAGGTAGCCACCGGGCATCCCTGCGACTTACTGATAGCATGGTCCTTCCCCTGTCACCCCGGTAATAGCCAATGGAAAGGACACCACAGCACCTGTGGACCCTGGGAGTATGGTGACCCTGATCCGACCTGACGTCGGCCAGTTCCCAAACCTGGCTGACTCCATGGCCATCACATGCATACACGGTGAGACCAAGGTCTAACCTACCACATTCCTCCACCTACCGACCACAAAGGGACAACACACGGGGCCAGTGGGAGTTGTCCCGAACCTGCCTGTACCAGTCCTTATCAGAAGGGATTTCCCTATGTTCCGCCAACTGTGGACCAGTATGTCCAGAGACTTGGGGAACCGATGTAACCAGAAGGGATGAGGAAGCTGGAGAGGTGGGAGGGACACCAGAAGGAGGGATACCCAGATGTGTGGATTCCAGGAAGTGGACCCCGGGCGTCAACAGAATCCCTCTCGGAGGGTGACTCGGGTGAAGCCAGACTGGAGGGAGAGGTGGCAAGTCTGGAAGGATCCCAACTTGGCCAATGCTCTCCAACAGGTGACCATGGTGGACAGAAAGCCCAAGGAGGGGGTATGTCAAAATTATTTTTCTATAAAGAAGATGTTGTTTCAGGTCGTGAAGAAGAATGACGAATGTATGGAGTTGTTTTTGGTTCCCCGTTCCTTTGTACCATCTGTCCTGCAGTTGGCACACTCCCACCTTCTTGAGGTTCACCTAGGTGTGGAGAAGACCTTAGACATGATTAAGGCACAATTTTACTTGCTTTGGGGTGAAGGGAGCAGTGGAAGATTACTGCCGCAGTTGCCCAGAATGACAGCTTTCGTAGCCCCTTCATTCCCTTCATTCCCCTACCCATTATTTCAGTCCCTTTCAGCAGGATCACAATGGACATGGTGGGAGCTCTACCCAAGAGCAACCGAGGGCACCAATACATCCTGGTGATTCTGGATTATGCCACTAGGTACCCGGAAGCTATTCCCCTGCGAACCCTGAAGCGGATGCTAAAGAAGGTAATGGAGGCGGACTGAAAGAATTGGGATGAGCTGCTACCCTACTTCTCGATCCGAGAAGTGCCCCAAGCTTCAACAGGATTCTCTCCCTTTGAACTCTTGTCTCGGAGACGACCCCGAGGACTGTTGGATGTGGCTAAAGAAGCCTAGGAACAGCAACCGTTGCCCCACCGAACCATGGTGGAGCACGTGGAAGACATGAGAGACCGGATGACAACCCTGTGGCCCCTGGTATAGGAATACAACAGAGGGGCACAACGAAGAGACTTCCAGCCAGGAGATAAAGTGTTGGTGTTGGTCCCCACCTCAGAATGTATGTTTTTGGTCCGATGGAATGGGCCATACGAAGTCCTTGAGAAGGTGGGTGAAGTTAACTATAGGGTCAGACAGCCGGGATGTAGGCATCTGACCCAGATTTATCATGGGAATTTGCTAAAGAAATGGAATGCATGTGATGTACTCTACTCTATTTCCCCGAAAAAGGCTACCACAGAGACCAAGCCGGTGGAGGTGCCACTGGGGGAGCAGCTGAGCCAAGCACAGAAGCAGGGAGTTGGTCAGCCGGAACCAGGATGTGTTCTCCAGTGAAACCAGGACACACTGATCTAGTACAGCACAGCATCATCACCGAACCCGGGAAAAAGGTGAAGTTGAGACCCTACCGCATACCGGAAGCAAGGAGAGAGGATGTCAGGACCGAGGTAAAAATGGTGTTGAAAACTGATATAATCGAAGAGTTGAATAGTGAGTGGTGCAGCCCCATAGTGTTGGTGCCGAAACCAGAGGGCACCATTCACTTCTATAATGATTTTAGAAAGATAAATTAAATCTCAAAGCTCGCTGCCTACCCCATGCCCGAAATGATAAATTAATCGAACGGCTAGGGACAACCCGATTTATCAGTACGCTCGACCTGACTAAGGGTTATTGGCATGTGCCCTTAGCTTCCAAGGCATGGGAGAAAACTGTTTTCGCCACTCCTGGCGGGTTGTGCCATCACAAGAAGTTGCCCTTTGGGCTGCACGGGGCCCCGGCCACCTTCCAGAGGTTGATGGACCAGATTCTCCATCTCCGTCGTGAGTGCGCGGCGGGCCTTCATCGTTGATATTGTAATCCATGGGAGCGAGTGGGAGACACATCTAAACCAGGTGAGCGCGGTACTGCCGGCCTTATGGGAGGCGGGGCTAACAGCAAACCCAAAGAAATGTCGGCTCGGCCTGGGGGAGGCTGAGTACCTGGGGTACACGATCGGGAGGGGATGTGTAAAACTCCAGGTGAAGAAAGTGGAGGCGATTTAGGACTGGCCCCATCCCCTCACCAAGAAGCATGTTTGTGGGGTTGACTAGTTACTACCAGAGATTTATTCCCCACTTTGACTCCCTAGCCAGCTCCCTGACAGATCTGCCCAGGAGCCGTCTGCCCTTCCAGGTGATGTGTACCGAGGAGACGGAGAAAGCCTTCCAGGACCTAACGGGGGCACTGTGTTCTGAAACAGGGGTGGGTCACGTCCTATCACAGCTACAAGAAGGTGAGGAACACCCAGTCATGTACATTAGCCAGAAGCCACCGGAACTAAGATGTTCCACAGTGGAGAAAGAATGTCTAGCAATCAAGTGGGCACTGTCGTCCACAGATCTGGTGCAGCCCTTGGAAATGTCGATGCCCTCTCCAGGAGGGATGCTCTAAGGACCTGGACACTGAGGGGGTGGCAGATGGTAGGGAGAGGTGAGGGGAGTGGTTATTGAAGGGAGATATCTTGCAGCCCGCTGGCTCTACCTCACAGTCTTATATGGACTTCCTGCCCCAACGAGGTGAGCCTTTAGATCATTAAGCCAGGGAGTACTTGGGGATAAAAGAGGAAGTGGCCTACACAAAGGGGCAGAGAATGAAGAGGGAAGCATGTGTTGCGAAGAGTGTGAGAAGAGAGAAATATCTGTGTGATTACCTGTGGTGACCTGGACTGTGTGATTACCTCCACTGTGTACCGAAACTGGTTTCCTGAGGACCCAAGTTTTAGGATTACCCCTGGAAAACGGAATGGAAAACGACAACAGATTGTGGACTGTGAAATGGTTGGTGACTTCCCCCCTTTTCCCCAGTGTGCAAAACTCCCTAATAAACTCCCCATTTGCCTTCTAGTTGTGCTCCTTGTGTGTGTTAGTTATTGACATGGAAACCCCACACCCTTGAACCCGCTACACATTATTAAAGGGACCGGTGTTCCATTATTAAAGGGACCAGTGTTCCATTATTAAAGGGACCGGTGTTCCATTATTAAAGGGACCAGTGTTCCATTATT
This sequence comes from Oncorhynchus gorbuscha, assembly GCF_021184085.1. Taxonomy (NCBI): domain Eukaryota; kingdom Metazoa; phylum Chordata; class Actinopteri; order Salmoniformes; family Salmonidae; genus Oncorhynchus; species Oncorhynchus gorbuscha. Next base: position 26,886,434 of record NC_060192.1, read on the forward strand.
AAAGGGACCAGTGTTCCATTATTAAAGGGACCAGTGTTCCATTATTAAAGGGACCAGTGTTCCATTATTAAAGGGACCAGTGTTCCATTATTAAAGGGACCAGTGTTCCATTTTTAAAGGGACCAGTGTTCCATTTTTAAAGGGACCAGTGTTCCATTATTAAAGTGTTCCAGTGATTCCATGTCTATGTACATAGAGCATCAGCCTCTAAGCTGCAAGGTTGAGTAACCGGGTGGAAGCTTGCTAGTGATGGCTAGAAGCTGTTTTCCAGTCTCTCAGTCCCAGCTTTTATGCACTTGTACTGACCTCGCCTTCTGGATGGTAAACGGGGTGAACAGGCAGTGGCTCAGGTGGTTGATGTATTTGATGATCTTTTTGGCCTTCCTGTGACATCGGGTGCTGTAGGTGTCCTGGAGGGAAGGCAGTGTGCCCCGGTGATGCGTTGCACAGATTGCCCCCCGCCCTCAGGAGAGCCCTGCGGTTGCAGGCGGTGCAGTTGCCGTACAAAGTGGAAGTAGCGCCGACATGAAAAGAAACATGAGGGAAGCTCTACAATATTACGTTTTTTGAAGTAATGAGAATGCTCAGGGTTAGGCAAAGTAATCTTTAGACATGTTGTACTTTTTTTAAATATAGTTTTGTAATTGACTAAAACAAGCAGACAAGAAATTTGTGTTTGAAAAAAGTCACGTTTTTGCTGTGAGCCAATGGGGTAACCTAGGTAACCACAGGTTGTTTTCCCCACAGGCGGGCAGGGCTGCGACCTTCTATCCAATATCGACTAGAACTATAACCCAACTGATTTTCCATTATGACTAAATGATTCCAATACAGCCCTGATCCAACTGATTTGCCATTATTCTGCCACATGAATGCTGTGAGGTATTAGGCCCTATCCATTGAGATGTAATACTGTCATCTCATTTCTATTGGTATATATCTGCGAAGCCCTGAGGACATGATGAAGCAGCAGACCAGTGCTAGTTGAGACACAGCGTCTGGTGAAAGTAAGTGGTGAAAGCTGTGGTCATGGAGCCGACAGGTTAGAGGTCAGTCTGCTGCAGACATTATCAGGGGGATGATTTATCTGCATAACCGAGCTGCTTATCAGGTTTATGTAATGAAACTTATAAATATCCTCTATGAGACAGAGTAGTGAGCTAATCTCCCTCTGTGATGACAGTAAGTAATGAGCACTAGTCAGCTCTCTGGAATTGACCCTCTCTACAAGATCTACGAGTCACCAGGGCATTCTCTGCCAGCAGCCTCCACAACCTCCACTGCCTAAAGTAAAGACACCACTGCCAAATCCACAGCAGCCAAAAACGCAGTGCCAGAACACTGCCAACAGCCCAAACCACAGTCACCAGGCTACAGTGCATGAGGGATGACATCATGACAACACTGAGTGAGGGGGTCGCTGGGTCCGTGTTAGAGGAGGAGTCAGAGGAGAAGCCCACAGCTCTAACAACAGTAGACTGGAACAGGGTTCATCATGGGGCTCATAACACCACCAAAAGCAAAGTGACCTGAACATCTGGAGGATGTGAAGAGACAACCAAACCTGGCCCTCATGCTGTACGTTCTCTCTACTGTTCACCCAAACTAGAGGATTATTTCTTGGATTCATTTTAAACTCAGAAAAAAAACATTGACATCGTTCTGTTTTCTCAATTACATTTAATTCAGCATTGAAAATAAGCCGCAAGTTTAGGTTTGTTCTACCTGAGTGAGTCTGACCGCGAGTCAGAGACCACTATGACGACACACCAAATGTGTTTGATGGATCCTTTTTGTCTTCTTCGAATACCTCTTAAGGGGAAAGTTATCCAAAAATGACTGAAAGTAATCAGATTACGTTACTGAGTTTGGGTAATCAAAAAGTTACATTATTAATTACAATTGTGGACAGTAACGAATTACATTTAGAAAGTTACATTTAGAAAGTTATCCAGAGCATCTTACATGAGCAATTAGGGTTAAGTGCCTTGCTCGGGGGTACATTGGCAGATTTTTCACCTAGTCGGCTCAGGGATTCAGACCATCGACCTTTCAGTTACTAGCCCAACTCTATTAACCCCTAGGTAACCTACCCAACCCTGAATCTAGCCATAGCTAAAACCACAGGTTTGTTATGGTAACACCTCTGCTGCTTCTGCTCACTAGGCAAGCATATTATCATCAGAAGGGTTGTAATGATAGTGTGGTGTAGTGTAGGGTAATGTACACACTTAGAAAAAAAGGTGCTATCTAGAATCTAAAAGGTTTTTTTGGCTGTCCCCATAGGATAACCCTTTGAAGAACCCTGCTTGGTTCCAGGTAGAAACCTTTTGGTTCCATTTAAAACCATTTCCACAGAGGATTCTACATGGTATAGTGTAGTGCAGTGCAGTGCAGTGTTCTGTAGTATAATGTTTAGCGTAGTATTGTGTAGCACAGTGTAGTTCGGTGTAGTCCAGCCTAGTGTAGTGTAGTATCATGTGATGTAGTATAGTGCAGTATAGTGTAGTGTAGTTTAGTGTAGAGTAGTGCAGTGCAGTGTATTATACAATGGGTGGTTCTAATCTTGAATACTGATTGGTTAAAATCACATTCCAGCCAGTGTTTGTTCAACAAGTTACCACCTGCTAAATCTATGACGTTAAAATGCCTATTTACTCTGTTTCATCTGACTGCGCAATCCACTGTCTCATCAGCCCAGCCAATCAATTTATAAACTAAATTTATAATCTCCACTATAAAAAGCATTTAGACATTCTCTCATATTTCGTTTAGACTAACATTTCATTTTTAACAGCAGAGATTTGTATAAACCTTGCTTACTGTCTGTCACGGCCGACAAAAGAAGAGGACCAAAGAGCTGCGTGGTGAGCGTACATTTCTCCTTTTATTTAAAATGTCGCCAACAAAACAAGAAACGAAATACAACTGTGACGCTTACAGGGCTAAGTGCCACTAACAAAGTTAACTACCCACACTGAAAGGAGGGAAAAAGGGCCACCTAAGTATGATTCCCAATCAGAGACAACGATAGACAGCTGTCCCTGATTGAGAACCATACCCGGCCAAAAGATAGAAATAAAGAAACATAGAAAACAAAAAATAGAATGCCCACCCCGCATCACACCCTGACCTAACCAAATAGAGAAATAAAACGTCTCTCTAAATAAATAAAAGAAACGGCTCTCTGCAACATTGTTTCACAATTCAAATTTAATCTCCAGCTGTCCCATAGTAATGAACGTGTCGGGAATCGGGACGAGACAGACAGGCAGGCAGGTAGCGTTTCTAAACCAGTCGAAATCATGAATAAACTGGCATAATTTTTATGGATATATCCAAAGAAACGTCATTTGAGAAAAGGTCAAATGAAACGAAGTGCAGCTAGTTTGCAGTCTTTCCAGCTTCAGTTTTGAAGTGATTGTGTTAGCTGTGTTGTTGGCTAGCTCCTCTGAACAACAGTGTCCTGACGAGTGAGCATTTTTTATGCCAGGCAAAATTACGCCTAATTAGCTCATTGATATGGATGTATTCAAATAAATGTCTCTATAAAACAGCTTAAACAAACGCAAATGATACTTTGCTGTTATTCTGGCTGCACTTTTTGACATAACTGTAAGTTAGCCGTAGTTTGCTAGACAGCAAGCAAGGGATAAGAACGTTGCCAGCCAGTACGACAATGGAATATTTCAAACAAACGACTGGGTCGCGTCCATAGATACAAACAAACCGATAGAACGAACGACAAGCCGGCTTGGGTAACACCCCAAAATTTTTCATGACATTATGTCAATCATTAATTTAATATGTTGGTAACCCGTTGTATAAAAGTGATAATGCTCTCTAAGTTGGTTGTTTGGAGGATATATTGGCACGTTTTGTCGGCACTTGACTTCGTCTTGGTCCTAACAACACCCTAGCCAATATATCCTCTAAACACCGGCTTTTCTGGCATTATCACTTATAGTGTAGTGTACTATATAGTGTAGTATAGTGTAGTGCAGTGTATTATAGTGTGGTACAGTGCAGTGTAGTGTAGTCTAGTTTAGTGTGGTGTAGTATCATACAGTGAAGTTTAGTGCCGTGAAGTTTAGTGTAGTATAGTGTAGGTTGGTATAGTGTGGTATAGTGTAGGATAGTGCAGTGCAGTTTTGTATAGTGTAGTGCAGTGTAGTTTAGAGTAATATTGTAGTGCAGTGTAGTGTAGTATAGTATACTGTAGTGTAGTGTAGCATAGTATATTATAGTGTAGTATAATGTAGTGTAGTGGATGCTGAGGAAGCAGGGGTAATGACAATTATGTGAGCATTAATTGAAATTTGCCTGTTGGGTATATAGTGCTGCTATATAATTGCAATATTTGAAATTTGCCTGTTGGGTATATAGTGCTGCTGGTGGAAAGCAAGGCATTGCTGTGGTACAGAACTATACTCCCACTACCGCTACCCCAGGCACTAGCCTCGCCCTGATCCACTGCGACCTGCATTTAGCTGTCTGGGGAAAAACCTGCTCTGCTCTGCGATGGTGTGTGTGAAAATATCAACCCTCGCTGCGGGGTACTCAAGGATTTCCCCAGTTATTCTGGAGGAGGAGCTCTGCTAACAAAGCCTGCTGATGTTATGTAAAACTAATCACTCTGGATTACTATCTTTGCTGGGACAAAAATACTATCACAGTATTCTAAACACCAATGAAAATATGATGGTTATATTTAGGCTACACTATAAATCTGTTATTGAATTGTTCAATACTAAGTTGTAGTTGTTTTTTCAATGTTTCTACATAATACTCTGTAGTATAGTTTAGTGTAGTATAATATATTATAAACTCAGTAATTCAAGCCCTGAATGCTGATTGGCTGACAGGTGTGGTATATCAGACCGTGTATAGTGTAGTATAGTATATTATAGTATATTATAAACTGGGTGGTTAAAGCCCTGAATGCTGATTGGCTGACAGGCGTGTTATATCAAAACGTATACCAAGTGTCAGGACCCGGTTACGAACCCGGGTCTCCGGCGTGAGTAACAGTCTCTTAACCAACTGAGCCACGAATAGTTGGCAGAACCCAGAAGATGAGGCAGACGCAGCAGTACTTGAGACGGTGTATTTAATGAAGTAAAAAGTGAAGTTCTTCAGGAAAACATGTAACTCCACAACCTCAAAAGGAATCCTACAAGAACAAAGGTAATACTCCAAGTCAAAAAAGGTAAATCCACAAGGTGGAAGATAAATGTTATGCAGGTGAATGAGGACCCAAAAGCGACTTAACGAAAACAGAGTCTTTATTCCAGTCTTAGACAAAAGCGATAATCCTGGATATTATCTAGGTGAAAGCAAAAACAGGAAAACTGAAATCCACTCGTCAGTAGAGAGGAATGACTGGAGACGCGACCACAGACTGCAGGTCGCTTCAGGAAGGCACCGGCCGTAGCTGACATTGACACCTGCTCACACGCAGCATCTGAAGAAGGTAAGAACACGACAGGGCGGAACAAGGACACAGAACTGCGAACATCAAACAATGATCCGACAAGGACAGAAGCGGAAAACAGAGGGAGAAATAGGGGACAGGTGTGAAAGAGTAAATGAGGTAGTTAGGAGAATGAGGAACAGCTGGGAGCAGGAACGGAACGATAGAGAGAGAGAGAGAGAGAGAGAGAGAGAGAGAGAGAGAGAGAGAGAGAGAGAGAGAGAGAGAGGGATAGAAAGAGGGAAAGAACCTAATAAGACCAGCAGGGGGAAACGAACAGAAGGGAAAGCACAAGGACAAGACATGACAATATATGACAAAACATGACAGTACCCCCCCACTCACCGAGCGCCTCCTGGCGCACTCGAGGAGGAACCCTGGCGGCAACGGAGGAAATCATAGATCAACAAACGGTCCAGCACGTCCCGAGAAAGAACCCAACTCCGCTCCTCAGGACCGTAACGGGAGATGATGAAGAGGGAATCTAGGGCTATTACTCTTAAAAAAATGAGACACGGGTAGAGAACTGTAAGCGTTAGAGCAATCAGGACCAAACAGGCCAGGAGAGTAACAACTAGGGACAGACTGAGACACAGCAAGGCTAAGACCAGGAACAGGAGAGAGGCGGTGGCTGTGGACAGACAGAGACACAGCAAGTGCAGGAGCAGAACCAGGAGAGATGCGGTGGCAGGGGACAGACTGAGACACAGCAAGGGCAGGAGAGATGCGGTGGCTGGGGACAGACTGAGACCCAGCAAGACCAGGAGCAGAAGCAGAAAAAAAGTTACCGGACTTATTCTGCGCGCAGTCCGAACAAGCAGCCACGAAACGGCGCGTGTCACGCTCCTGAGTAGGCCACCAAAACCGCTGGCGAATAGAAGCAAGCGTACCCCGAACGCCGGGGTGGCCAGCTAACTTGGCAGAGTGAGCCCACTGAAGAACAGCCAGACGAGTAGAGACAGGAACGAAAAGAAGGTTACTAGGACAAGCGCGCGGCGACGGAGTGTGAGTGAGTGCTTGCTTGACCTGTCTCTCAATTCCCCAGACATTCAACCCGACAACACGCCCCTCAGGGAGAATCCCCTCGGGATCGGTAGACGCTACAGAAGAACTGAAGAGACGGGATAAAGCATGAGGCTTGGTGTTCTTAGTACCCGGGCGATAAGAAATCACGAACTCGAAACGAGCGAAAAACAACGCCCAACGAGCTTGACGCGCATTGAGTCGTTTGGCAGAACGGATGTACTCAAGGTTCTTTTGGTCAGTCCAAACGACAAAAGGAACGGTCGCCCCCTCCAACCACTGTCGCCATTCGCCTAAGGCTAAACGGATGGCGAGCAGTTCGCGGTTAGCCACATCATAGTTACGTTCCGACGGCGACAGGCGATGAGAAAAATACGCGCAAGGGTGGACCCCATCGTCAATATGGGAGCGCTGGGACAGAATGGCTCCCACGCCCACCCCCGACGCGTCTACCTCGACAATGAACTGTTTAGTGACGTCAGGTGCAACAAGGATAGGAGCGGATGCAAAACGCTTCTTGAGGAGATCAGTACAACAATCATACGACCGGTGAGGAGGGAGGGAGGGGGCTCTAGACCGACTGAAGACCGTGCGCAGATCATGATATTCCTCCGGCCCTCCTGTCAAATCACCAGGTTCCTCCTGTGAAGAGGGAGCAGAAGAAACAGGAGGAATAGCAGACATTAAACATTTCACATGACAAGAAACGTTCCAGGAAAGGATAGAATTACTAGACCAATCAAAAGAAGGATTATGACACACTAGCCAGGGATGACCCAAAACAACAGGTGTAAAAGGTGAACAAAAAATCAAAAAAGAAATGGTCTCACTATGGTTACCAGATACTGTGAGGGTTAAAGGTAGTGTTTCACATAATATACTGGGGAGAGGACTACCATCCAAGGCGAACATGACCGTGGGCTCCCTAACTGTCTGAGAGGAATGTCATGTTCCCGAGCCCAGGCTTCGTCCATAAAACAGCCCTCCGCCCCAGAGTCTATTAATGCACTGCAGGAAGCTGCCGATCCGGTCCAGCGTAGATGGACCGGCAAGGTAGTACAGGTACTTGACGGAGAGGACAGTGTAGTAGCGCTTATCAGTCGCCCTCCGCTTACTGATGAGCTCTGGCCTTTAACTGGACATGAAATGACAAAATGACCAGCGGAACCGCAATAGAGACAGAGGCGGTTGGTGATTCTCCGTTCTCTCTCCTTAGTCGAGATGCGAATACCCCCCAGCTGCATGGGCTCAACACCTGAGTCAGTGGGGAAAGGTGGTAGTGTCGGGGAGAGGGAGGGCACAGTTAACGCGAGCTCTCTTCTATGAGCTCGGTGACGAAGATCTACCCGTCGTTCAATGCGAATAGCGAGTTCAATCAAAGAATCCACGCTGGATGGAACCTCCCGGGAGAGAATCTCATCCTTAACCTTAGCGTGGAGTCCCTCCAGAAAACGAGCGAGCAACGCCTGCTCGTTCCAGTTACTGGAGGCAGCAAGAGTGCGAAACTCTATAGAGTAATCCATTATGGATCGATTACCTTGACATAGGGAAGACAGGGACCAGGAAGCTTCTTTCCCAAAAACAGAACGATCAAAAACCCGTATCATCTCCTCTTTAAAGTTCAGATAATCGTTAGTACACTCAGCCCTTGCCTCCCAGATAGCTGTGCCCCAATCCCGAGCCCGACCAGTAAGGAGTGATATGACGTAGGTGATCCGAGCTCTCTCTCTTGAGTATGTGTTGGGCTGGAGAGAGAACACAATATCACACTGGGTGAGAAAGGAGCGGCACTCAGTGGGCTGTCCAGAGTAACATGGTGGGTTATTAACCCTAGGTTCCGGAGACTCGGAAGACCAGGAAGTAGCTGGTGGCACGAGACGAAGACTCTGAAACTGTCCTGAGAGGTCGGAGACCTGAGCGGCCAGGGTCTCAACGGCATGACGAGCAGCAGACAATTCCTGCTCGTGTCTGCCGAGCATCGCTCCCTGGAACTCGACAGTAGAGTAGAGAGAATCCGTAGTCGCTGGGTCCATTCTAGGTCGGATCATTCTGTTATGCAGGTGAATGAGGACCCAAAAGCGACTTAACGAAAACAGAGTCTTTATTCCAGTCTTAGACAAAAGCGATAATCCTGGATATTATCTAGGTGAAAGCAAAAACAGGAAAACTGAAATCCACTCGTCAGTAGAGAGGAATGACTGGAGACGCGACCACAGACTGCAGGTCGCTTCAGGAAGGCACCGGCCGTAGCTGACATTGACACCTGCTCACACGCAGCATCTGAAGAAGGTAAGAACACGACAGGGCGGAACAAGGACACAGAACTGCGAACATCAAACAATGATCCGACAAGGACAGAAGCGGAAAACAGAGGGAGAAATAGGGACTCTAATCAGAGGGCAAAATAGGGGACAGGTGTGAAAGAGTAAATGAGGTAGTTAGGAGAATGAGGAACAGCTGGGAGCAGGAACGGAATGATAGAGAGAGAGAGAGAGAGAGAGAGAGAGAGAGAGGGAGAGAGGGAGGGGGAGAGAGAGGGATAGAAAGAGGGAAAGAACCTAATAAGACCAGCAGGGGGAAACGAACAGAAGGGAAAGCACAAGGACAAGACATGACAATATATGACAAAACATGACAGTAAAGCACAAAAAGCCTCAAAAGATACTCAAAAAACAAACAAACAAGAACAAAAAACAGAATTCCACAAGAGAGTCCACCGGGATCAACAAGAGTCCTCAGAGTACTAGGGCTGGGTGCTAACATACAAACACAGAGCAAAGAACAGAGGAAAACAAAGGGTTTAAATACAATCAGGGGAAACGAGGCACAGGTGCAAATAATAATGGGGATCAAGGGAAAACAAAAGGTCAATGGGGGCATCTAGTGACCAAAAACCGGAACAACCCTGGCCAAATCCTGACACCAAGGGTATGACAAATAATGTATTTTACTGCTCTAATTACATTGGTAACCAGTTTATAATAGCAATAAGGCACCTCTGGAGTTTGTGATATATGGCCAATATACCACGGCTACGGGCTGTACTTAGCAGTAGATTGTAATGGGGTAATAGTGCAGTCCAGCAGATCATCAGGTCCCAAGTGTATCACCTTCTTCTAGCCTCTACAGGAAAGGAGAATGATGGGAAGTACAATTAATGAAGAGCATAGTGGGTTTAATGTATTGTAGGTTACTACTATCTACATCTTATTGGGTAGGGTAATCTACTGCCTGTGCCCTCTGCCGTCAGCATGCACTGTACTTCATTCTCAGACTTTCAGACTTAACATTGAACCATTTCAGATATAGACATGATCATTACTACACAAACGTAATACACAGACGTGTGATAAAGGGGTCAAGGTTTTAACAGCCAGACCTACGTTAGTATTACAGAACAAGGGGGTGTGTACATATTATTCTAACTTTGAATGTACTATGCACATGGTACAAATCATATTCTTACAGATAGTATATGTGTGTGCATGTCTTCAAACTGATATGATTACATACATTACCCCCGCCTGTCGGCCCAGCACAACACGAGGACGGTGGGGGGGCTCCTTGACAGAGCCCAATGTTTTAACCATGAGATGCAAATACTGTGTCATTACTGTGTAAATTCTCAAACCAGAGCTATTCAGACTTATTCTTCTCGATATCTCCGGATTTCTACCGCAAGCTCTGAACCTATTTTTTAAAATTATTTTTAAACATTTTTATTATGAAATATATATATATATTTTCCACCTGGAATTATAGCAGCTAACAACCCCTGAATGCACAGCCGCTAATCTGCGGCCTGCTAGCTATCTAAAGCACATTGGACTGCTGGCTTAAGAGGCCCTTCGGACATATTTATTCGGCCACTTGGCCAATTGGCCTGGTTTACCACACGGAGCCCTGCTGATCCGTCCGCTGCAGACTTCCCTCCGTCGCGTCATCCCTCTAAGGCCTTTCTGTTAGCCTGCTAGCACCGTGCCGCTAGCTGCCTGAAGCCACACACTGGACTTGTATGATCACCAGGCTACGCATGCCTTTCCCTAACGTCACCATGCCGTGTCGATTGCTGTTCTGGTTTGTAACTATTGTTTTATTTCACTGTAGAGCCTCTAGCACTGCTCAACACGCCTCGGCTAACAATTTAGTTCCACCTCTCACACACGCAGTGATATCACCTGGTTTAAATGCTATTTCTAGAGACAATATCTCTTTCATTATCACTATATGCACAGGTTTACCCCCACTGTATTCACATCCTACTATACCTTTGTCTGTACATTATGCCTTGAATATATTCTACCGTGCCCAGAAATATGCTCCTTTTACACTCTGAACGTACTAGGCGTCCAGTTCTGTTAGTCTTTAGCCGTACCCTTATCTTACTCCTCCTCTGTTCCTCTGGTGATGTAGAGGTTAATCCAGGCCCTGCAGTGTCTACCTCCACTCCCATCCCCCAGGCTCTCTCATTTGTTGACTTCTGTAACCGTAAAAGCCTTGGTTTCATGCATGTTAACATTAGAAGCCTCTTCCCTAAGTTTGTTTTATTCACTGCTTTAGCACACTCCACCAATCCGGATGTCCTAGCCGTGTCTGAATCCTGGCTTAGGAAGACCACCAAAAACCTTGACATTTCCATTCCTAACTATAACATTTTCCGACAAGATAGAACTGCCAAATGGGACAGTGTTGCAATTTACTGCAAAGATAACCTGCAGAGTTATTCCACACGGCAAATGTGGGACGCTGGCACAGAGCACACTGGCCTGTGAATGCTCATTTGAGACACCGTGCGCATCACCCCATAACACGGTGCCTGACCAGTCACATGCTCCCCACGGTAAATCAACCGTTCCAGAAACAAGTCTCTCACCGTTGCCGCTTGCTATAGACCACCCTCTGCCCCCAGCTGTGCCCTCGACACCATATGCGATTTGATTGCCCCCCATCTATCTTCTGAGCTTGTGCTGCTAGGTGACCTACACTGGGACATGCTTAACACCCCGGCCATCCTACAATTTAAGCTTGATGCCCTCAATCTCACAAAATGTATCAATGAACATACCAGATATAACCCCAAATCCATAAACACGGACACCCTCATAGATATCATCCTAACTAACTCACCCTCCAAATACACCTCTGCTGTTTTCAACCAAGATTTCAGCGATCTCTGCCTCATTGCCTGCATCCATAAACGCTCCCTAAAACACTTCTCATCTTTTTAAGTGGGAGAACTTGCACAATTGGTGGCTGACTAAATACTTTTTTTGCCTTACTGTATAGCCCTTGGTTCACTCCAGACCTGTCTGCCCTTGACCAGCACAAAAACATCCTGTGGCGTTCTGCATTAGCATCGAATAGCCCAAGTGATATGCAACTTTTCAGGGAAGTTAGGAACCAATATACACAGGCAGTTAGGAAAGCTAAGGCTAGCTTTTTTAAACAGAAATTTGCATCCTGCAGTACAAACTCAAAAAAGTTCTGAAACATGGAGAATAAGAGCACCTCATCCCAGCTACCCACTGCTCTGAGGCTAGGAAACACCTAGCCACCTGGCTACCCCTACCCCGGTCAACTGCCCGGCACCCTCCACAGCAACCCGCCCAAGCCCCCACCATTTCTCCTTCACCCATATCCAGATAGCTGATGTTCTGAAAGAGCTGCAAAATCTGGACCCCTACAAATCAGCTGGGCTAGACAATCTTGACCCTCTCTTTCTTAAATGATCTGCCGAAATGGTTGCAACCCCTATTACTAGCCTGTTCAACCTCTCTTTCGTATCGTCTGAGATTCCCAAAGATTGGAAAGCTGCCGCGGTCATCCCCCACTTCAAAGGGGGAGGCACTCTAGATCCAAACTGCTAAAGACCTATATCTATCCTACCCTGCATCTCTAAGGTCTTCGAAAGCCAAGTTAACAAACAGATTACTGACCATTTCGAATCCCACTGTACCTTCTCCGCTATGCAATCTGGTTTCCGAGCTGGTCGTGGGTGCACCTCAGCCACGCTCAAGGTCCTTAACGATATCATAACCGCCATCGATAAGAGACATTACTGTGCAGCTGTATTCATCGACCTGGCCAAGGCTTTCGATTCTGTCAATCACCACATTCTTATTGGCAGACTCAACAGCCTTGGTTTCTCAAATGATTGCCTCGCCTGGTTCACTTCTCTGATAGAGCTCATGTGTCAAATCGGAGGGCCTGTTGTCCGGACCTCTGGCAGTCTCTATGGGGGTGCCACAGGGTTCAATTCTCAGGATGACTCTCTTCTCTGTATACATCAATGATGTCGCTCTTGCTGCTGGTGATTCTCTAATCCATCTCTACGCAGACGACACCATTCTGTATACTTCTGGCCCTTCTTTGGACACTGTGTTAACTAACCTCCAGACGAGCTTCAATGCCATACAACTCTCCTTCCGTGGCCTCCAACTGCTCTTAAACGCAAATAAAACTAAATGCATGCTATTCAACCGATCATTGCCCGCACCTGCCCGCCCATCCAGCATCACTACTCTGGACGTCTCTGACTTAGAATACGTGGATAACTACAAATACCTAGGTGTCTGGCTAGACTGTAAACTCTCCTTCCAGACTCACATTAAGCATCTCCAATCAAAATTTTAATCTAGAATCAGCTTCCTATTTCGCAACAAAGCTTCCTTCACTCATGTGTAACGGATGTGAAACAGCTAGCTTAGTTAGCGGTGCACGCTAAATAGCGTTTCAATCGGTTACGTCACTTGCTCTGAGACCTTGGAGTAGTAGTTCCCCTTGCTCTGCAAGGGCCGCGGCTTTTGTGGAGCGATGGGTAACGATGCTTCGTGGGTGACACATGCTGCCAAACATACCTTCGTAAACTGACCATCCTACTGATCCTTGACTTCGGCGATGTCATCTATAAAATAGCCTCCAACACTCTACTCAGAAAACTGGATGTATTCTATCACAGTGCCATCCGTTTTGTCACCAAAGCCCCATATACTACCCACCACTGCGACCTGTACGCACGCTCTCGTTGGCTGGCCTTCGCTTCATACTCGTCGCCAAACCCACTGGCTACAGGTTATCTACAAGTCTCTGCTAGGTAAATCCCCGCCCTATCTCAGCTCGCTGGTCACCATAGCAGCATCCACTCGTAGCACACGTTTCAGCAGGTATATCTCACTGGTCACCCCCAAAACCAATTCCTCCTTTGGTCGCCTTTCCTTCCAGTTCTCTGCTGCCACTGACTGGAACGAACTGCAAAAATGACTGAAGCTGGAGATTCCCATCTCCCTCACTAGCTTTAAGAACCAGCTGTCAGAGCAGCTCACAGATCACTGCACCTGTTCATAGCCCATCTGCATACAGCCCATCTATCTACCTCATTCCCATACTGTATTGATTTATTTTGCTCCTTTTGCAGTACACAGTATCTCTACTTGCACGTCCATCTTTTGCACATCTACCATTCCAGTGTTTAATTGCCATATTGTAATTACTTGGCCTATTTATTGCCTTAACTCCCTTATTTGACCTTATTTGCACTCACTGTATTTAGACTTTGTTTTCTTTTTTCTACTGTATTATTGACTGTAAGTTTTGTTTATTCCATGTGTAACTCTGTGTTGTTGTATGTGTTGAACTGCTATGCTTTATCTTGGCCAGTTCGCAGTTGTAAATGAGAACTTGTTCTCAACTAGCCTAACTGGTTAAATAAAGGTGAAATAAATAAAAAATAAATAAAAATACATTAAAAAACTGTCTGGGCCACATCCACACTGATACTAACTCCCCAGTAGGTTGGAGGAAGGCTATTGTCTGAGACCCTCCCCTGCACAGGCAGGCCCCTCCTAAATGCTAAACCTGTCTAATTTGCATGGCTGCAGGAGATCGGGGAGGTGGGAAGGACTGCTGAGACCGGGTATTTGCAAGAGAGGGTGGCAGGTTGTATTTGAATGGATGGGAGGACTATTTTCCTCACATAATAAAGACTCTTCTATCTTTAGGTTGGAGTGGAGCTTTGTGTTTCCGCCATGGCCAGTTAGATGGATGGGTTGGTTAGATATCACTGAAACCCTTGATCATCTTTTAGCTCTCAGTGGAATGCTTTACACAGATAATACAGTGTTGGCTCACTCCCCTCTTCCTCATAGGATCCATGCCGGAGGCAGAATGACTGCGTTTACACAGGCAGACAAATTCTGATCTTTTTCACACTAATTGGTCTTTTGACCAATCAGAACAGCTCTAAAAAAGATCTGATGTGAAAAGAACTGATGTGATTGGTCAAAAGACCAAGTAGTGGAAAAAAGATCAGAATTGGGCTGCCTATGTAAAAGCAGCCTATTAGACCTAGATGGAAGTGTGATGTAGAAGTCAGGAAACCAACATATTGTCACGCCTGCTCCCGCTTCCGCTTTCTGGCGCTCGAGGGCGCCAAGCTGCCCTTCGCTACGAATACCTGTCGCCATCATTATATGCAGCTGCGCAATATTGGACTCACCTGGGCTCCATTACTTTGCTGATTGCCCTTCTATATCGGTCTGTTCTTCATTTTGTTCCCCCTGTCCAGACGCTGTTGTTGTTTTGGTTTGATGTCCGTTCTCCAGTAAATGTTCACTCCCTGTACTTGCTTCTCGTCTCCAGCATCGATCCTTACACATATACAGTATTTATAATTGTAATCTGGGTGGTTCAAGCCCTGAATGCTGATTGGCTGAACAGCCATGGTGTAACAGACAGTATACCATTGGTATGACTACACAATTATTTTTACTGCTCTAATTATGTTGGTAACCAGTTTATAATAGCAATAAGACACCTCTGGAGTTTGTGTTATATGGCCAATATACCACAGCTCAGGGCTGTATCCAGGCACTCTGTGCTGCACCTTGCCTAAGAACAGCTCTTAGCCGTGGTATATTGGCCATATACCACAAACTCCAGAGGTGTCTTATTGCTATTATAAACTGGTTACCAACATAATTAGAGCAGTAAAAATAATTGTTTAGTCATACCAATGGTATACGGTCTGCCGAAATTAGCCGAAATCCAGATAACTTTTGAAAAATTGGGCCCTGGCAATTATAGGGTCAATCGAGTGGGACAGGAAAATTCATACATTAAACGGTGTGATTTGACTCAATGTTTCACTGGTCTAACCCATGATGAGTATATGGGTGGTTTGGTGACAGCAATATGACATTCAGCTCCATCTCACAACCATTTTGGAGTTAATCATAGAGACACAACTGATAAAGGTACTTCTCCACTCACCCAAATATAAAGCTGACCGTAGCACAGATCTGAGAGGGGAGGTGGTTGGTGGGGTGGGAGAAAGACTGAATGTGAAATGTTTGGATCTATTCAATTGGTGTAGAAACTACAGTATAATAACTATAACAAAATGACTATAATAACTAAATATAAATAGTATTGACTATATCAATAATGGACATACTCTATATACAATCTACTCTATATACACACTGTATGCTATATCTAGAAGCTGTACTTTACAGGCCAGCTGGTCTGAGGGATGTGGTCAGTGGCAGTCAGTGCTGGAGCCATAAGTCTATAGTCTATACAGTGGATTATGGGGGATAACATTTTAGTATTTTGTCTTTAAAGCTTTAGCACTCTATTTTAACACTACATATTAAATCACCAAACTGTGGTCTGGGTTTACCCATCTACAGTAACAGACAATGTTGTCACGCTGACATGTGACTGATACCCATGCTGCAGCCATGGTCACTAGCAGGGAGACCAAAATATCCTCTGTCAGTGTGTATGGGTATTGAAGAGATTACACACAAAGCATCAAATGAGGTCAGCGGGCCTCTGTCTCAGACACTCAATGACACATATACAGTGCTTCAGAAAGTATTTCAACATTTTGCTGTGATAGAGCCTGAATTCAAATAGGATTAAATGTATTGTTTTTCTCACCCATCTACACACAATACCCCATAGTGAATGTGAAAACGTGTTTGTGGAAATGTATGCTAATTTCTTGAAAATGAAATACATAAATATTTCATTTACATAAGTAGTCACACCCCTGAGTCAATAGATATTAGAATCACCTTTGGCAGTGATTACAACTGTGAGTCTTTCTGGGTAAGTCCCTAAGAGCTTTGCACATCTGGGTTGTTCAATATTTGCACATTATTATTTTTAAAATTCTTCACACTCTGTCAAGTTGGTTGTTGATCATTGCAAGAGAGGCATTTTCAAGTCTTGTCCTAGATTTTCAAGTCGATATAAATCAAAACAGTAACTAGGCCACTCAGGAACATTTAGTGCCGTCTTGGTAAGCAACTCCAGTGTATATTTGGCCTTGTGTTTTGAAAAACTGAAAAACTCCCCAATCCTTAAAGATTACAAGCATACCCATAACATGATGTAGCCACCACTATGCTTAAAAATATATGTAGAGTCAGTAATCTGTTGTATTGGATTGGCCACAAACATAATACTTTGAATTCAGGACAAAAAGTCTGAAAATGTTTTTGCAGTATTAATTTAGTGCCTTGTTGAAAACAAGATGCATTTTCTGGAATACAGTGCAGTCGGATAGTATTCAGACCCCTTCACATTTTCTAAATGTTGTTATGTTACAGCCTAATTCTAAACTTGATTAAAGAAAGAAATCCTCATCAATCTACACACAATACCACATAATGACAAAGCAAAAGCAGGCACTTTTGCAAAAGTATATTAAAAAAACTGAAATATATTCAGACCCTTTGCTATGAGGCTCAAAAATGAGCTCAGGTGCATCCTATCTCCATTGATCATCCTTGAGATGTTTCTACAACTTGATTGGAGTTCACCTTTGGTAAATTCAATTGATTGGATATGATTTGGAAAGGCACACACCTGTCTATATAAGGTCCCACAGTTGACAGTCAGGGAGGAGACCATGAACCCGATCGTCACTCTGACAGAGCTCCAGAGTTCCTCTGTGGAGATTTTTTATTTTTTATTTTACCTTTATTTAACTAGGCACGTCAGTTAAGAACAAATTCTTATTTTCAATTTCGGCCTAGGAACAGTGGGTTAACTGCCTGTTCATGGGCAGAATGGCAGATTTGTACCATGTCAGCTCGGGGGTTTGAACTCCATCAATCAGGCCTTTATGGTATAGTGGCCAGATGGAAGCCACTCCTCAGTAAAAAGGCAACTAACAGCCCGCGTGGAGTTTGCCAAAATGCACCTAAAGGACTCTCAGACCATGAGAAATCAAATGAAACCAAGATGGGCTGAATGCCAAGTGTAACATCTGGAGGAAACCTAGCACCATCCCTATGGTGAAGCATGGCAGTGGCAGCATCATGCTGTGGGGATGTTTTGCAGGGGCAGGGACTGGGAGACTAGTCAGGATCGAGGGAAAGATGAACGGAGCAAAGTACAGAGGGATCCTTGATGAAAACCTGCTCCAGAGCACTCAGGACCTCAGAATGCGGCCAAGGTTCACCTTCCAACAGGACAGTGACGCTAATCACATAGCAAAGACAACGCAGGAGTGGCTTTGAGACAAGTCTCTGAGTGTCCTTGAGTGGCCAAACCAGAACACGGATTTGAACCCGATCGAACATCTCTGGAGAGACCTGAAAATAGCTGTGCAGCGACGCTCCCCATCCAACCTCACAGAGCTTGAGAGGATCTGCAGAGAAGAATGGGAGAAACTCCCCTAATAAAGGTGTGCCAAGCTTGTAGCGTCATACCCAAGAAAACTCAAGGCTGTAATCGCTGCCAAAGGTGTTTCAATAAACTACTGAGTAAAGGGTCTGAATAAGTATGTAAATGTGATCTTTCATTTGATTTATTTTTATAAATTTGAAGAAGAAAACATTAGAAACCTGTTTTCACTTGTCATTAAGGGGTATTGTGTGTAGATTGATGAGAAAAAAACATAACTTAATCCATTTCAGAATACGGGCTGTAAAGTAACAAAAAAAAAGGCCTGAATACTTTCAGGATGCACTGTATCTTTATTCTGTACAGGCTTCCTTATTTTCTATCTGCCATTTATGTTAGTATTTGATTAGGTTAGTATTGTGGAGTAAGTCAAATGTTGTTGATCCATCCTCAGTTTTCTCCTATTACAGCCATTAAACGCTTTCATTGTTTTAAACTCTTCATTGGCCCTTTTGTGAAATCCCTGAGCAGTTACCTTCATCACTGGCAATAGAGTTAAGAAAGGTGTCTGAGTCTTTGTGTCACGTTCTGACCTTAGTTGTTTTATTATGTCTTTGTTTTAGTATGGTCAGGGCGTGAGTTGGGTGGGTTGTCTATGTTCTTTTTTCTATTGATTTGGGATTGCTGTGTTCGGCCTGGTATGGTTCTCAATCAGAGGCAGCTGTCAATCGTTGTCCCTGATTGAGAATCATACTTAGGGAGCCTAGTTTCCACCACAGACGACCGCTACACTTTGTAGTGACTGGGTGTATTGATTCACCATCTAAAGCGTAATTAATAACTTCACCATGCTCAAAGGGATATTCAGTGTCTGCTTCATTTTTCTTTACCCATTTACCATTAGGTGCCCTTCTTGCGAAGCAATGGCAAACCGCCCTGGTCTTTGTGGTTGAATCTGTGTTTGAAATTCACTGCTCGACTGATGGACCTTACAGATAATTGTATGTGTGGGATACAGAGATGAGGTAGTCATTCAAAAATCCATGTTACACGCTATTATTGCACACAGAGTGAGTCCATGTAACTTATTATGTGACTTGTTAAGCCAATTTTAGTCCTGAACTTATGTAGGTTTCCCATACAAAGGGGTTATATACTTATTGACTCAAGACATTTCAACATTTCATTTTAAATTAATTTAAAGAAAATCTAAAAACATTATTCCACTTTGACATTGTGTCACGTCTGCTTCCGCTCTTCCCTCGCCCTGGCGCTTGAGGGCGCCAGGTTGCCCTGCATCACGCACTCCTGCCATCCATTACTAACACCTGCCTTCCCTCGCCCTGGCGCTTGAGGGCGCCAGGTTGCCCTGCATCATGCACTCCTGCCATCCATTACTCACACCTGCCTTCCCTCGTCACGCGCATCAGCGTTATTGGACTCACCTGGACTCACTCATCACCTGTTTATTTCCTCCCCTATATTTGTCAGATCCCTGCTCTGATCCCCACTGCTGTATTGTATTGTTTTTGTCTTTAGTATTCGTTTACTGACTCTGTTCCCGTCTCGTTCCATATCCGTTATTACATTAAATGTTTGACTCCCCGTACCTGCTTCGTCTCTCCAGTATCATTCCATGTGACAGAATGCAGCAGCCAACATACGAAGCATCGGGGAGTACTGGCGTTCCGGTTGGTATGGAGACACCGGCTCTGGGTCATCACCGATAGTCAGCTCGTCGGGCTTCCACACCCTAACTGGCTCGAGGTTTCCTTGCCCCAGATGACTACCATCCCACATCGGGCCTCAGCCAGATCGTCAGTTCTTGTTCACCCAGCCGGTCCAGGAGTTTTGTTTTTTTGTTTTGTTGGTGACGTCAGGGTGGATTCTGCCGCCGGGGGTGCCTAAGTCAGCCCGTTGAGCTTCCACACCCTGCCAGGCTCGAGAGGTTCCGTTGCCTCGGGTGGCTCGGTGGCTTCCCATCCCACGTCACACTCTACCGGATCATCGGGCTCCCTCTCTGCAGCGGGATCGACAGGCGTCTTGCCTCAGCCTGATCATCAGGGTTCCACGCCCCAACTGGCTTGCCCAGCGCCCATGTCTCGGGCCGGTTCGCCCAGGTGGCGCACCAAGGGGGGATAATGTCACATCTGCTCTTCCCTGGCGCTTGAGGGCGCCAGGTTGCCATCCATTACTCACACCTGCCATCCCTCGTCACGCGCATCAGCGTTATTGGACTCACCTGGACTCACTCATCACCTGTTTATTTCCTCCCCTATATTTGTCAGATCCCTGCTCTGATCCCCACTGCTGTATTGTATTGTTTTTGTCTTTAGTATTCGTTTACTGACGCTGTTCCCGTCTCGTTCCATGTCCGTTATTACATTAAATGTTTGACTCCCCGTACCTGCTTCGTCTCTCCAGCGTCATTCCTTGTGACATTATGGGGTATTGTGTGTGTAGGCCAGTGACACAACATCTCAATGTAATCCATTTTATATTCAGGCTGTAACACAACAAAATGTGGAAAAGGTCAAGGGGTGTGAATCCTTTCTGAAAGCACTGTCATCCCGAAATGATCCATAAACTATGTAATATTCTTTCTATATGGAAAACACCCACATTAAAGTGCACAAACTGAAAGGAATACATCTCATCTTCAATAGAGAACCTGATACTTCATAAGTTTTTAATTCACTTGGAGCTTCTACATCTGCATTGCTTGGTATTCTGAGTTTTGGGCTAAGTTTCTGTATAAGCACTTTGTGACATCTGCTGATGTAAAAAGGGCTTTATAAATACATTTGATTGATATATCCGAAGGCCTTTTGGAGTAATGTTTCACACAAGTTACTTTCATTAACTATTCACAACTGCAGAAAAACCCTTCCAAATGTGTATCCTCTCTTCCCACTTTGCATGTCTTACTCTCTCTGGGCAACAGGTGAGACCTTTACACGTGGGCAAAACCAGGCCTTTAGACATACAGTCAGAATATCTGAATAAAGGCGTAAGCTCAACAATATGGAGCAAAATGACATCTTAATGAGAGAGAAAATGGCTCCAGTTAATGAAGCACAGCCTTAGGCAATCTCCTACACAGAGTAGGCTGGAAGAGACAAACGTATCTGTGGGGAATGTCATGTGTGTGTTCTGTTCTCACACATCACATTATGTATCAACTGTATTGGTCTAGAGGAGCAGAGAACCCTGGAGCCTTGGATCTTCATCTTCATCACCAGGACTTCGAAAACACCACATAGCTACACTGGTCCTTTATTACTCCGAGTTAAAGTCGGATGTTTACATACACTTAGGTTGGAGTCAATTGAACTAGTTTTTCAACCACTCCACAAATAACTTGTGCACAAACTATAGTTTTGGCAAGTCAGTTAGGACATCTACTTTGTGCATGACACAAGTGATTTTTCCATTAATTGTTTACATAAAGATTACATTAAGATTATATTAAGTTCAAATAAGTGTTCATTCAGTATTGTTGTAATTGTCGTTATTACAAATAAACGTTTTTTTTTTATTAAATCGGTATCTGTTTTTTTTTGTGTCCTCCAATAAATCGGTATCGGCGTTGAAAAATCATAATCGATCGACCTCTAATCCTAACTGACCTAAGACATTGACTTTTTACTAGGATTAAATGTCAGAAATGGTGAAAAACTGAGTTTAAATGTATTTGGCTAAGGTGTATGTAAACTTCCGACTTCAACTGTACGTGTGCCTACAATGAGGCCTAGAGACTAGGAGAGGGATGAGCTTCTCCTGCATGGTCCTGGAGTTTAGTGATGGAGATAGCACCTGCTCTTCACAAGGCTGCACGCTGTGATGCCTGAATAATGCAGCCAGCCCAACGTTACCAGAGTCAACAGAGCTGTCCTTCTGCCTTCCGCACCAGGCCCTGGGGACTCACACCACCAGTCCTCTGTTCTGTCTTTTATGGAAGGCATAGAGGAGAATGCTAACTACAGCCTAGGCAGGACGCCTCATACGATTTTCCCCCAATTCTAATGTACCCTGGTCACTCGTTGCTGTTCCCTCTACTTGCGAAGGAAATTCTCAAGCCATAACTCTAGGCAATCGTCAACATCATAATCCACCTTGCAAACTGAATTCAGTGTAAATCCAGCTTTCGACTGAGACAATGTTTCTCATAAAACAATGGGGACCTTTAAATTTCATGTCATTCTATTCAAGGGGAATATTTCTTGAAAGGCCTTTGGTGACATAAGTAGACAAGATTCTAGTGCATATTACCTTTTCAAAGTCTAGCCAGGCAGCTTTGAACGTAGTATGTTGTCAGTAACAGACAAAGTCTACTGCATCAGCCAGAGCAGACACCAGTCAAGCCTAGTACCACACAATGTATTAGAAATGGATCACTTTTGTGGTGGGTAGCTGCATGTCCTACTGCAATATGGTTCGTTCAACAAGGAGATCTCAAGTGCTGCTCAGAGGGAGGTTATGAAACGCATCTTTGAATGTAAAGAGTTGGGGGAGTTGTTGAGTGGACACTTGGGACCCGGGGGGTGGGGTGTGTATGTATCTGTGTGTGAGTGTGTGTGTATGTATGTATGTGAGAGAGAGACAGAGAGAGAGAGAGAGAGAGAGAGAGAGAGAGAGAGAGAGAGAGAGAGAGAGAGAGAGAGAGAGAGAGAGAGAGAGAGAGAGAGAGAGAGAGAGAGAGAGAGAGAGGGACAGAGAGAGAGAGAGAGAGAGAGAGACAGAGAGAGACAGAGAGAGACAGAGAGAGACAGAGAGAGAGAGAGCGAGCACTATGTCACGTCAACACCATGTGGCATTATGAGAAGAACTGCAAACTGAAATCCCCTCTGACAAGTATGTGATTGGACATCCATCTCTAACAGAAAACATGAACTGCTTCTTGATCTGCTCTCTTGTACATCTGATTTCTATAGATGAAATACCCTCCAAACTGATTCAAATAAGATGGTTGAAAACATCCATTTTCATAATCCAGCTGCAGAATTACTGTTTAGAGAGACATTCTCCATACATATTAAACAGATGTTTAGGATTTGTCTGGCATTGTGACAGCAAACAAAATAGACAGTAATATAGACCAACTAAAAACAATTATCTCTGTCAAAAGACTATTGAGCACATATGCCACAATCGGACTGCTTAAATACAGTAGATGTATTACCTAGTATTTGACTGCACCACTATCATTATAGCATCCATAGTTTACATATTCAACAACTGAAATCAAACTATGTCAAAATACATTCTACTGGACCTCCAGAGTGGCGCAGTGGACTAACGCAATGCATCTCAATGCTTGAGACCACACTACAGACCCAGGTATGATCCCAGGCTGTGCCACAACTGGGAGTCCCAAAGGGCAGCGCATAATTAGCCCAATGCTGTCTGGGTTAGGTTTACTTGGCTCATTGTGCTCTAGTGACTCCTTGTGGTGGGCCGGGCGCCTGCAGGCTGACTTCAGTTGTCAGTTGAACAGTGTTTCCTCTGACACATTTGGGCAGTGGACTTCCGGGTTAAGCGGGCGGGTGTTAAGAGGTGTGGTTTGGTGGGTCATGTTTCGGAGGACACATGACTTGACCTTTACCTCTAATGAGCCCATTGTTGTAGTGATGAGGCAAGATTGTAATTGGATATCACAAAATTGGGGAAATACAACAAATGTATAATAATAAGAAAAATACATTCTACTGAAGAGCAAGTATGAATAATCTGTGAAATAAGTGTGATATTTTTGTTGTTGTTGCTGTGTTAATTTCTCTACTCTGAAAATGTAATATACTTTGGAGATACAGCGCCTTTGGAAAGTATTCAGACCCTTTGACTTCTTCCACATTGTGTTACATCACAGCCTTATGGTTTAATGGATTTTCAAAAATCCTCATCAATCTACACATAATACCCCATAATGACAAAAAAAAACAGGTTTGTAGACATTTTGCAAATTTATGAAAACACCAAAACAGAAATACATTATTTACATAAGTATTCAGCCCCTTTGCTATGAGACTCAAACTTGAGCTCAGGTGTATCCTGTTTCCATTGATCATCCTTGAAATGTTTCTACAACTTGATTGGAGTCCATCTTTCGTAAATTCAATTGATTGGACATGATTTTGAAAGGCACACACCTATCTATATAAATAAGGACCCACAGTTGACAGTGCATGTCAGGACAAAAACCAAGCCATGAGGTCGTAGGAATTGTCCTTTGAGCTCAGAGACAGGATTGTGTCGGGGCACAGATCTGGGGAAGGGTACCAAAACATTTCTGTGGCATTGAAGGTCCCCAAGAACACGGTGGCCTCCATCATTCTTAAATGGAAGAAGTTTGGAACCACCAAGACTCTTCCTAGAGCTGGCCGACTTGCAAAACTGAGCAATCGGAGGAGAAGGGCCTTGGTCAGGGAGGTGACCAAGAACCCGATGGTCACTCTGACAGAGTTCTAGAGTTCCTCTGTAGAGATGGGAGAACCTTCCAGAAGGACAACCATCTCTGCAGCACTCCCCCAATCAGGCCTCTATGGTAGAGTGGCCAGACGGAGAGTGGCCAGACGGAAGCCACTCCTCAGTAAAGGGAACATGACAGTTTGCCAAAAGGCCCCTAAAGACTCTCAGGCCATGAGAAACAAGATTCTCTGGTGTGATGAAACCAAGATTGAACTATTTGTCCTGAATGCCAAGCGTCACATCTGTAGGAAACCTGTTACCATCCCTACGGTGAAGCATGGTGGTGGCAGCATCAAGCTGTGGGGATGTTTTTCAGCAGCAGGGACTGGAAGACTAGTCAGGATCGAGGGAAAGATGAACAGAGTAAAATACAGAGAGATCCTTGATGAAAACCTGCTACAGAGCGCTCAGGACCTCAGACTGGAGCAAAAGATCACCTTCCAACAGGACAATGGCCCTAAGCACCCAGCCAAGAGGAGTGGCTTCGGGACAAATCTCGGAATGTCCATGAGTGGCCCAACCAGAGCCTGGACTTGAACCCGATCAAACATCTCTGGAGAGTCCTTAAAATAGCTGTGCAGCGACGCTCCTAATCCAACCTCCCCAAATACAGGTGTGCCAAGCATGTAGCGTCATACCCAAGAAGACTGAAGGCTGTAATCGCTGCCAAAGGTGTTTCAACAAAGTACTGAGTAAAGGGTCTGAATACTTATGTAAGTGTTATATTTCCTTTTTTATATAGAAATTAGCAACAATTTCTAGAAACCATGTTTTGCTTCGTCATTATGGGTATTGTGTGTCCTCCAACGAACCATCAAACAGGCAAAGCGTCAACACAGGACTAAGATTGAATCGTACTACACTGGCTCTGACGCTCGTCGGATGTGGCAGGGCTTGCAAACTATTACAGACTACAAAGGGAAGCACAGCCGAGAGCTGCCCAGTGACACGAGCCTACCAGATGAGCTAAATTACTTCTTTGCTCGCGTCGAGTTAAGTAACACTCAAACATGCATGAGAGCATCGGCAGTTCCGGACGACGCTCTCCGTGTGATCACACTCTCCGCAGCCGATGTGTTTAAGACCTTTAAACAGGTTAACATTCACAAGGCCGCCTGGCCAGATGAATTACCGGGATGTGTACTCTGAGCATAAGCTGACCAACTGGCAAGTGTCTTCACTGACATTTTCAACCTCTCCCTGTCTGAGTCTGTAATACCAACATGTTTCAAGCAGACCAAAATAGTCCCTGTGCCCAAGAACACTAAGGTAACCTGCCTAAATGACTACCGACCTGTAGCACTCTCGTCTGTAGCCATGAAGTGCTTTCAAAGGCTGGTTATGGCTCACATCAACACCATTATCCCAGAAACCTATTCCCCCTCAGGAGACTGAAAAGATTTGGCATCGGTCCTCAGATCCTCAAAAGGTTCTACAACTGCACCATCGAGAGCATCCTGACGGGTTGCATCACTGCCTGGCACTACAAGGGGAATGCATACGGCCCAGTAAATCACTGGAGCCAAGCTTCCTGCCATCCAGGACCTCTATACCAGGCAGTGTCAGAGGATGTCCATAGAATTTGTCAACGACTCCAGCCACCCTAGGCATAGACTGATCTCTCTGCTCCCGCACAGCAAGTAGTACCGGAGCGCCAAGTCTCGGTCCAAGAGGCTTCTAAACAGCTTCCGCCCCCAAGCCATAAGACTCCTGAACATCTAATCAAATGGCTACCCTGACTATTTGCATGGCTCCTCCCCTCCACCTCTACGCAGATGACACCATTCTGTATACATCTGGCCCTTCTTTGGACACATCTTGAAACTAGGGGGCACTATTTTCATTTTTGGAAAAATAACGCTCCCAAAGTAACCGGCTATTTCTCAGGATCAGATGCTAGAATATGCATATAATTGACAGCTTAGGATAGAATACACTCTAAAGTTTCCAAACTGTAAAAATATTGTCTGTGAGTATAACTGAACTGATATTGCAGGCGAAAGCCTGAGAAAAATCCAATCAGGAAGTGACTCTTATTTTGAAACCCCTGTATTCCTATGCATCCCTATTGCCCATTGAAAGGGATATCAACCAGATTCCTTTTTCTATGGCTTCCCTAATGTGTCTATAGCCACTAGACATAGTTTCAGGCCTTTATTTTTAAAAATGAGCGTGAACGATAACATTGCATCAGTGGTCAGGTGGTGGCTCTCAGAATGATTTGTGCGTAATAGACAAAGGCGGCCATTGTTCCTCTCGCTCTTACTGAAAAGCCAATTGTCCCGGTTGATATATTATCGAATAGATATTTGAAAAACACCTTGAGAATTGATTATAAAAAACTTTTGCCATGTTTCTGTCGATATTATGGATCTAATTTGGAGTTTTTTTCGGCGTTGTGGTGACCGCAATTTCTGGTGGATTTCTCAACAAAACGTGGACAAGAAACGGAGGTATTTCGGCTATAAAAATAATCTTTATGGAACAAAAGGAACATTTGCTGTCTAACTGGGAGTCTTGTGAGTGAAAACATCCGAAGCTCATCAAAGGTAAACGATTTAATTTGATTGCTTTTCTGATTTTCGTGACCAAGCTTCCTGCTGCTAGCTGGACATAATGTTATGCTAGGCTATCGATAAACTTACGCAAACGCTTGTCTTGCTTTGGCTGTAAAGCATAATTTCAAAATCTGAGATGACATTGTGATTAACAAAAGGCTAAGCTATGTTTCACTATATTTCACTTGTGATTTCATGAATATGAATATTTTCTAGAAATATTTTTTGACCGTTGCGCTATTCTAATTAGTGTAGTTGACGATAAATCTCCCGGATCCGGGATGGGTAGTTCTAAGAGGTTCAAACCTCCAAACGAGCTTCAACAACACTCCTTCCGTGGCCTCCAACTGCTCTTAAATACTAGTAAAACTAAATGCATGCTCTGCCAGCAACCCGCCCACCCGACTAGCATCACTACTCTGGACGGTTCTCACAAAGAATATGTGGACAACTCCAAATATCTAGGTGTCTGGCTAGACTTTAAACTCTCCTTCCAGACTCATATTAACCATCTCCGATCCAAAGTTCAATCTAGAATCGGTGT
This sequence comes from Oncorhynchus gorbuscha, assembly GCF_021184085.1. Lineage (NCBI taxonomy): Eukaryota > Metazoa > Chordata > Actinopteri > Salmoniformes > Salmonidae > Oncorhynchus > Oncorhynchus gorbuscha. Next base: position 26,914,137 of record NC_060192.1, read on the forward strand.
CCTATTTCGCAGCAAAGCCTCCTTCACTCATGCTGCCAAACATACCCTTGTAAAACTGACTATCCTACCGATCCTTGACTTCGGCGATGCCATTTACAAAATAGCCTCCAACACTCTACTCAACAAATTGGATGCAGTCCATCACAGTGCCATCCGTTTTGTCACCAAAGCCCCATATACTACCCACCACTGCGACCTGTATGCTCTCGTTGGCTGTTCCTCCCTACATATTCGTCGCCAAACCCACTGGTTCCAGGTCATCTATAAGTCTTTTCTCAGTAAAGCTCCGCCTTAGCTCAGCTCACTGGTCACCATAGCAACGCCCACCCTTAGCACGCGCTCCAGCAGGTATATTTCACTGGTCATCCCCAAAGCCAACACCTACTTTGGCCGTCTTTCTTTCCAGTTCTCTGCTGCCAATGACTGAAACGAATTGCAAAAATCACTGAAGTTGGAGCCTCATATCTCCCTCACTAACTTGATTCGTCAGCTGTCAGAGCAGCTTACCGATCGCTGCAGCTGTACACAGCCCATCTGTAAATAACCAACTACCTACCTCAATCCCATATTTGTTTTTGTTTTTCTGCTCTTTTGCACACCAGTATTTCTACTTGCACATCCTCATCTGCACATATTTCACTCCAGTGTAAATGGCTAAATGGTAATTTCTTTGCCACTATTGGCCTATGTATTGCCTTACCCCCTTACTTCATTTGCACACACTGTATACAGATTTTTCTATTGTGTTATAGACTGTACGTATGTTTATCCCATAATTATTTGTTACTTTCATTTCTTTTTTTCTTAAAACTGCATTTTTCTTAAAACTGCATTGTTGGTTTAAGGGCTTGTAAGTAAGCATTTCATTTTAAGCATTACACCTGATATGATTTGATTGATGATTTTCTTTTTTAAATGTAATCCATTTCAAAATAAGGCTGTAACCTAGCAAAATGTGGAAAAAGTCAAGGGGTCTGAATACTTTCCGAAGGTACTGTAGATGTCCAATACATAGGCCTATGCCATTATTTCATTACATCAGCAAACAGTACCATATCTCTAGAGGCAGTAACTATGAGAGGAGAGACATTCATCTCCTCATATTACAAACTCTCCTGAGTTGAAGACTAGACTTAAGAATGAAATACTACACTATAAGATGCTCCTCCCTGCCTCTTTTCTCAAGCCTTCATTTATGTGTTGAATGTACCCAGCTGCACCCCTCCACCCCACTGCTCACTTGCCTGCCCACAATCAAGCCGGGTGTCAATATTAATCAGCCCGTGGTGTACCTGCTAGGATAGAGGTGCATAAATTCATAGGGCGCACCTATCAGCACACAGGGCCCAACACCAAGGCCCTATCCATGATGGATCTGGCTTAAGGAAGCCCCTCCCCTTGACAGCTGGCCTATTGTGTGATGTCACTGAAGCTGCCTTGTTTCCTTAGGGTAAGCCAGTTCAATAACTAACTCTCAATGCATAAGCTGCTCGCCATAGAGCTGTGCATGAGTACAATAACAAGTTCACTGGTTCCATCTGGTCTAGAGGCCTGCTTAAACCAATACACAGGAGCTCCCTATGACAACGTACATCATCTAGATTGGTCATGATCTGTCATAATTCATTATAATTTATTCTAACATAATATATTTATATTTGTCTCTCAAGCACAATCCAACAGAACAGCATACAGAAAAACAAAAAATGTAGTCTAATGTTGTGCAGATTTTGTGTTGACACGTTCAAATCTTTTTTCCAAACAGCAAAAGCATGAGGACTCATAACACAGCACATAAGCTTGGGGAAGTTCAAAGTGAGACAGTGACAGAGTGTGACCAACATCCCCAATCAGAGGCTGATCAACAGAGGGGTGATTAATGTTGCCAGCTGGGACCTTTCTCTCAGAGAAGCTCTCTCTCTGCCGCACCTGCTGGAACACTGCCCTCACAGAGACGCTCTCTCTCTGCCGCACCTGCTGGAGCACTGCCCTCACAGAGACGCTCTCTCTCTGCCGCACCTGCTGGAACACTGCCCTCACAGAGACGCTCTCTCTCTGCCGCACCTGCTGGAACACTGCCCTCACAGAGACGCTCTCTCTCTGCCACACCTGCTGGAGCACTGCCCTCACAGAGACGCTCTCTCTCTGCCGCACCTGCTGGAACACTGCCCTCACAGAGACGCTCTCTCTCTGCCACACCTGCTGGAGCACTGCCCTCACAGAGACGCTCTCTCTCTGCCACACCTGCTGGAGCACTGCCCTCACAGAGACGCTCTCTCTCTGCCACACCTGCTGGAACACTGCCCTCACAGAGACGCTCTCTCTCTGCCACACCTGCTGGAGCACTGCCCTCACAGAGACGCTCTCTCTCTGCCACACCTGCTGGAGCACTGCCCTCACAGAGACGCTCTCTCTCTGCCGCACCTGCTGGAACACTGCCCTCACAGAGACGCTCTCTCTCTGCCGCACCTGCTGGAACACTGCCCTCACAGAGACGCTCTCTCTCTGCCACACCTGCTGGAGCACTGCCCTCACAGAGACGCTCTCTCTCTGCCGCACCTGCTGGAACACTGCCCTCACAGTGACGCTCTCTCTCTGCCGCACCTGCTGGAACACTGCCCTCACAGAAACGCTCTCTCTCTGCCGCACCTGCTGGAACACTGCCCTCACAGAGACGCTCTCTCTCTGCCGCACCTGCTGGAACACTGCCCTCACAGAGACGCTCTCTCTCTGCCGCACCTGCTGGAACACTGCCCTCACAGTGACGCTCTCTCTCTGCCGCACCTGCTGGAACACTGCCCTCACAGAGACGCTCTCTCTCTGCCGCACCTGCTGGAACACTGCCCTCACAGAGACGCTGTCTCTCTGCCGCACCTGCTGGAACACTGCCCTCACAGTGACGCTCTCTCTCTGCCGCACCTGCTGGAACACTGCCCTCACAGAGACGCTCTCTCTCTGCCGCACCTGCTGGAACACTGCCCTCACAGTGACGCTCTCTCTCTGCCGCACCTGCTGGAACACTGCCCTCACAGAGACGCTCTCTCTCTGCCGCACCTGCTGGAACACTGCCCTCACAGTGACGGGACAAGAGGTTGAGAGACAAACAAGACATGGAAGAGAGAGAAGCCAACTATACACACACCAACGAGACGTACCAACGACACGCACCAACGAGACGTACCAACGGCATGCACCAACGACACGCACCAACGACACGCACCAACGACACGCACCAACGAGACGCACCAACGAGACGCACCAACGAGACGCACCAACGAGACACACCAACGAGACACACCAACGAGACACACCGACGAGACACACCGACGAGACACACCAACGAGACACACCGACGAGACACACCAACGGCACGCACCGACGAGACACACCAACGGCACGCACCGACGAGACACACCAACGGCACGCACCGACGAGACACACCAACGGCACGCACCAACGGCACGCACCAACGAGACACACCAACGAGAGGAAAGGAAATAGAGGAGATGGGGAAAGTTAAGGTGATCACTTAAATAAATTGATTTGGACAAATTGGCCACGAAAGCTTTGAATGTCTTCTTTGAGTGGCTCCTTAGCAGCAAGCCATGACACTGGACATAGCTACGATATAGGGATAGAATAGCTAATTACAGCTCACCCATCCAAATGATAGTACTAACAGGATTTATCTATGAAACAAACCAAAAAGATTATTTCAACAATGCTGAGCATTTAGTGCTCTGCAACTAGATGCCACTCCAGTGTTTCCTAGTAGCTACTATACTACTTCACATAAAATGGATGAGGAAGGACAGTGAATGGCTCCCGCACGGCTCTGCACTACAAAATCATAAAGCAAAGCAGTGAATGAAAGGAAAACTGTTGCCCTTAGAACAGGGGCATGCACGCAAGTTGGCTGTCCTCTCTTCAGTTTTAGAGCGCCCCCCTGTCTCAGTCACCTGATGTATAATTCCCTGCAGGCAAGGTTAGGCTCCAGGTCTGTGCTCCTAATGGAGGAGCAGCTCCGCTCTAGTCTATTTGGCAACAGGAAGGGACGTGCATGGACCTCAGTGTTCTGCCTGGACTCACAGCAACAGAAAGGGCCCGTCTGGAGCGGTTGGGGCTCCAGCCCTCAGGGAGGGCAGATGGTGCCCCAGGTCTAGCAGTGCATTAGCATGAGAAAGAGAACCAGAGAGAGAGGGGACAGGTACCCTTTCCCCTCTATTTCACTCTGTTATAGACCGGGGGACCCTCTTCAAACCCAACAGACTCTGTTGTGCTGCAGTAAATTGGAGCACAAAGGAAGACATGGTGTCAAGCTGTTGACACGTGTGAGATACACGCCATTCATAACAAAACTCAAAGCAGTAGAAAGGGGAGCCAGAGAGTCCAGCCTCCTTCCTGATTGGAGCACAGCCCAATGCCAGATGCAACTGACATTTAACGCAATTACTAACTTCAATCATTTTCACTAAAATACATTTTTAAATTCCCTTATTTCACAAGAATAATTGACTTATCATGTGATTCTTCAAGCTCATAAGGCAAAGAGGTTACTGTACAAAGTGTGATGATGTCAATGGCTCATATCATATCAACAACGCCATACTGCAGAGCACAGCACAATCACACTATCAACATGTAGGCTCTATGACCTGACATGGTATCGGTATTAAAAGTGACCTCACCTTTCTCACAGAGATGCCCAGCTCTAACTGACTGTTAATGGGGTCATGCCAACAGGGGTCATGGCCTGGGGTGTTGACATCTTTTGCTGGGGATTACAACGTGTGCACCACCAATAAAGCTGAGCTGAAACCACTATGAAATACCAGCCTATGGCTGCGTTTACACAGGCAGCTCAATTCTGATCTTTTTTTCACAAATTGGTCTTTTGTCCAATCAGATCATCTCTTTTGCCAGTAATTATGCAAAAGATCCCAATTGGGTTGCCTGTGTAAACGCAGCCATACATACAGGCTCATTCAACCGTTGCACATTATTGAAGAAACAAAACTCAAAAAAATAATGTTTTTCTGATCCTTGTAGAGTTTTGTCTCCCCCCTGCGTTCATTTAGGATAACAACCAGTGTGTTGTCCCCATGGATGTTGATTTATAAACAACACTACTGTGAAGTTGTCTTGAAGTTCGATGTTCGCTTAACTTTCCCATCTAATAAATATAACAAACGAACACCAGCACATGGAATGGTGGGATCGTAGCTGCTTTTAGCAACGCCGGTGTATGTAATACACTAGTGTTGCTCCCTATTGTAGCCCATTTGAGTTGCACAAAAACAGTCAATGAGAAGCCAGAAGTTAAATCAAATGAAATATCAATTTAGTGTGTCCGTCGGCAGGACGTTTGGTGATTATAACGAGGGAATATGGATAAAAGTTATAAAAACAGAATGGGGTATTGTGTGTAGGCCAGTGACGCAACATCTATATTTAATCCGTTAAATTCAGGCTGTAACACAAGAAAATGTGAAAAAAAATCTAGGGTTGTGAATGCTTTCTGAAGAAACTGTGGAGGCCTGAGGGTGAGGGTGTTACTGGACTGACAGTGACAGGTTCAAATCCCATTTGGACTAACCACTGAATTCACTACACCGGTGTCACAAGTGGGCTTTTCTATCTGTTCATTTACAATTAGAGATCAGAATGCAATGACATCTATTATTTATCTATCCGGGTACTCAATAGAGGCTGTAGATATCTCTACACAATGGTCTCAGCTTGGGTAAGACTTTAGTTGTGAATGCAATTATATTTTTGTAAAAATGGTTATTCGTTTTTTTAAACATTCCCATGGGAATATAAACTTATTAGCAAATAAACAATTTCATGTTATGAAACCATTTAGACCTATATCCATGGACCATAGTCAAGTTTATACGTGGCATTTTTTTCAACCGGGTTGAAAAGCACTCGCCAAAGCAACTTCTACTCACCTACGTCGCAGTGGCCTTCTTCCGGAGATCAAAGCCGCTCATTGTAATGGAAACGCGAATCTCAGGCGAGAAACTATGATTTATTGAGGTCAGGTTCTGGTCAAAATTCCGACTGAAAAACATGTTGACTTTGCGATGCAAAGCTCACCCTTGGCTCAACCACCTGTTAGCTCTAGTCTACAGCAGCATGGAGTGGGACATCAAAGCAAATCCAATCCAGAGACACTTCTCACCTTTATGTCACAAGTGTGCGATTTGGCGACGTTAGTATTTCCATTTGTGCCCATATCGTTTTAGTCAATAGTATGCTCATCGATTTTCAAGGTTAGCCCTAAAACTAGGCTATAGGCTACCAATGACCTTATAGTCCTACCCACACAAATATTTGCGCGCACCTATAACAATAAACTGAGAGCAGAAAATCCGGAAAACATTTTTTGGGGCAAATATTTAAATTATTTCAACTTTTAAAATAAGACAGGTTAAGTTAAGTTCATTACGCGACGCGTCACCTATGTACCATGGGATCAGTTACCTATAACTCCATGTGAGATTGCCCCTACTGTGCCAAACAAGTTAAAACATCCCTTGACAGACAGCACATAAGAAGGCCAAATGCATCCTACATTACCTGTCGTTGTTTTATTGTCTTGGGACCATGATGAGGACAGGTCCGCCACTCCGCGTTACATGAGCTTGCAATTGATCCTTTCACATATAGGCCTAGGTGCAAAAAAAAATGCGTCTGCACCCTGAATCCTTTGAACTTACCTTTTGAATTTTCTCACAACAGCCAAATAAATGTCAGAGCGCGTGGCAATTATACACTTAACGTTTGTGGACGCGTGCCATTTGCCAGCAACTCCATGGACCTACAGTGCAATTTAAAATTGCCTAAAATGTTTCGAATATCTTATCTAAATCTAGTGCCAGCCTTCATTGTGAGTATGACTGAATTTAACTGTGAAAGCATCGGAGGCAAATCAACACAACTTAATGAGACTAAGTTAGGCCTTTCTTTCTTGTGGCTCCCGAGTGGCGGAGCGGTCTTGAGCACTGCATCTCATTTGCTAGTGGCGTCACTACAGACACCCTGGTTCGATTCCAGGCTGTATAATAACTGGACGATTGAGGCCAATAGGGCGTTTAGCCGGTGTCGGCCGTCATTGTAAATAACAATTTGTCCTTTAACTGACATGCAGTAATTAAATAAAGCATAAAAAATACAACGTGACTTACTTCTTCAACATATGTGACCATATGAAGATAATGTTGATAACAAGATAATAGCATTTTGTGCTCAAGTTTTTAAAGGCCTATAATAATCAAATCAAATGTATTTATATAGCCCTTCTTACATCAGCTGATATCTCAAAGTGCTGTACAGAAACCCAGCCTAAAACCCCAAACAGCAAGCAATGCAGGTGTAGAAGCACGGTGGCTAGGAAAAACTCCCTAGAAAGGCCAAAACCTAGGAAGAAACCTAGAGAGGAACCAGGCTATGAGGGGTAGACAGTCCTCTTCTGGCTGTGCCGGGTGGAGATTATAACAGAACATGGCCAAGATGTTCAAATGTTCATAAATGACCAATATGGTCAAATAATAATAATCACAGTAGTTGTCGAGGGTGCAGCAAGTCAGCACCTCAGGAGCAAATGTCAGTTGGCTTTTCATAGGCGATCATTAAGAGTATCTCTTCCACTCCTGCTGTCTCTAGAGAGTTGAAAACAGCAGGTCTGGGACAGGTAGCACGTCCGGTGAACGTGTCAGGGTTACTATCTTTTATTTGGCTGTTGAACATCAATAAAACAAACTGACATACTGGTAAATATTTAATCAAGGAATGTTTTTTATTTTCTAATAACATAGGAAAATACTCTAAGAATAAATTACTGTGCAAAATAGACTAGATAAATATGACAGAATAATATAACTTATGCATAGTACATATTGTGATGGTGGAGTCACAGTAATTGTGTAATATTTACAGAATGAACATTTGCTCCTCTGCTAGAGCAGAGAACGTAGAGTAGAGAAAGTAGAGTTCAGTGCTGCCTCCAGCTGCAGGCCCTCCTCTTCCTGCCCCAGGAAGTGTGCAGCTCTTTGCAGGCAGCCTGAGAAGCCATCCTGGAAGGGATGTTGCTTTTCTCCATCTTACCATTCTGTCAATTTCCCTGCTCTCTTTTTCCCCAAGTGGTTTCGTGTTTGTTAATCAACAAGCAGCTGTTGTCCTTCATCCAGAGGTCAGAGAAGGTCCAGATGTAAATCATCAAGCAGAACAGTAGTATTTCTCTGTTCTGTGTCACTGAATCTGGTATTCTGTCTCTGAACCACTTTTAAGTCCATAGGAATACGAGGTGACTTTGTACTCCTCCCATTGCCACCGGTAGCCGAACCCTGAGCTTCCCGGCACACGCCTTGTACTGTTGAAATACAGTAGAGTAGCCTGTATAAGTTATAAATGTCATACAAAGTGAATTCGTGGAAGTCAGGATAGTCATAAGAAGGATAAATAGCATAATGGGGTGTACCAATCTGTAGGCACATTGAAACAGGCTGATGTCCAATATAACCCAGTGAAGTGATGAAAGTAGTTGGTTTTAAGTTAGTTTGACACAGATCATTGCATGCTTTCTCACGGGGTCCCAGGTTTAACAACTTGTATATCAAATAGGACCTCATGGTGCTTCTGTAGAATCCATCACATCCGCAGTAAAAACCCCTGGGCACGTGTGTTAAAGCGCTAACAAAAGGCACGCGTATTGTCATGATAACAATGGAGGTGTAGGTGAGAGTCGACGAGTCTCCAGTGTGACACGGATTTACAAATGAATTAAGTGACACCTCAGCCTCTCAAACACAGACAGGCACACGCACAGCCACACGGTATTGCCCATTCCAATTGGCACAACCTTTTACGCACAGAACCAAGAGGCGCTTCTGACTTTGTAAGTGGATGAATATTGCTTTAATACAATTGACTCTTACACTATTATTTAGATTTAATTATATTGTTATATTAGCCTATGCTAATTAACATTTCAGAGGTCAATGTGTGCGCGTGAGAACTGGGAACCTGGGAATGCTCCACCAGGCAGTCGGTGGCGGTATTTGCCGAATGATGTACAATTTCTAACAGGTAATAAAGAACAAACTGTTGTCTATCCTACACCTTTTCCCAAGGGAACAATCTCAGGACAATTTCCCAGTGTATCACATCAGGGACCATATATGATTTTGGTCTCCTCATTTTCTTGGCTTGTCAATATAACTATTTCAGGTTAAAGGTTATATTTAAAAAATGCGGCCTATATTGAGCCACATGCTGTAAAAGGTACTTCGTCTGATAAAGGTAGTGAGAATTTATAATATTGTTGGAATTAGTTGAGATTCCATCACAGAACATTCTAATAACCGAATAATATGGTGATATAGATATATATCCTGTTTAAGAAATATGTATTCCGTCCCCGACGTAAATTAATCGGATCAAGTCAGACTATTTTTAATTGCCACACATTGTAATTGTACTGATGATGAACCACATTTGTTAAATATTATGAGCTCAGACTTACTAATATTAATTATTGTTAATTACGTTGGAATTCGCTTTCAGACTATAGGTTACTCTCAACATTTGAGAGTAAATCGTTCTATAGTTGTAAACGATCCTTACACCAAGGCTGTCTCACTGCTGTTTTAGGCATAATTTGTCATAAAGCCTATATAAAATATACTTCGGATAAAAAAATGCGTTTTCTTCAATTAAGGAAAAATAATATTTTACCATGAACCTCTGATCAAAATACTGTGAATGAATCATTCATTCCAAATTCCAAGAGGAAGAGGAGGACATCATTTTTGTATAATGGCGAGAGAAACCCCCTTTTTTTCCGTCATTCCGCATTCACTCGGTTTGTAAAAAAAGGCCCTAAAAACCTTCGTTTGAGTTTGAAGTGTGATTGGAGGTCGCTGTCTCTGAACCCTTTGCTCTTCTTGACCGGGAGGTAACAGGTGTTAAAGCGCGTGGTCTCTTCGCACCTTTGACTTAAACACACACTTGCCAGCTATCAATGAAATGAAAATCTTTGAAAACTTTGCAGTACTTTTAACTGGCATCAGAACTTGACACCTTGAGTTGGTTGAATGGTTAATAAGTCATTTAATTATTGAATGTCTGACTGAGAAAGCAGATGACAACAATAACCAGAAACACATTTGACATTTTAATACATTACGGATTAAGATACCATTGAGACAATGCTTTTAAAGGAATGTGTTTTATTTGTATTTCAACATACAGGCCTATATATCTGGAAAAACAAAGGAACAAGTCACAGAATAAATTAATGTGCAAAAATAGACAAGATATCAGAGTACTACAACTTATACATAGTACATGTTGTAATACTAAAGTATAGAGAAATTGTACAATATTTTGAATTGATATATTCTTTGCAGTACAACATTGCCATATCACTGCAAATCTATGGAGTCTCTGAGTCAGGTTTTCACAACACTGCATAAATTAATAACAACATAGCAACCTCAGCAGAAAAGGATGTGGCATCCTGGTTATCAGTTCATATGATATTAGAGTTGTTCTACAGTTCAATATCCCAATTCAGGCTCCTCTGCTAGATCAGGGCCAAGGCCTCCACACAGACTGGCTGCCTGGGAGGTTCTGGGATTGGGCTTCTTTGTCAGCGTGTCTGTGGGGCAGCTGGGGAGGTTCGGGATCTCCATGTCGGAGTGGAGCTCTGTGAGTATAAGACAGATGTCTCCTGTAGACTTCACAAAGCTGTTGTCTGTAGTGGGACTCCTGTATCTTCATCAGGTTTGAGGACTGGTGGCACGTTGTGCTGGGCAGAGAGTTGGAAGAGTGGGCTTTAGCCAGAACTTCGGTGTTCATACAGGCATGGCTGTTCAGCCGAGCAGAGAAAGTGGAGTTCAGTGCTGCCTCCAGCTGCAGGCCCTCCCCTTCCTGCCCCAGGAAGTGTGCAGCTCTTTGCAGGCAGCCTGAGAAGCCATCCTGGAAGGGATGTTGCTTTTCTCCATCTTCACCTTTCTTCCTGTCCCCATCTCCAGTGTTCTGGAGAAAGAGAACAGTGTGTTCCAGGATCTCAGCTTTCTCCACTCTACGCTGAGTCACACCCTGTTGGAGAGAAAGAGAGGGCAGATTAATGCACAGTCATGCTACACTTCTCAGAGGAGCTGACACCTGTATGAGCTGCATTTAGAGCAGAGTCAAGTTAGAAGTGAACTTCATACCTGATGTAGTGGTCCCTGCAGCAGCAGGGTTCTCAGGCTCTCCAGACTGTGGTTCATTCTCTCTCTCCGAAGTCTCTCCACCTGAGGCTTGAGGAGCTACAAGAGAAAGATGAAAGGAGATCAGACCAGGGAGATTAGACCAGTGTCTCTGGTAAACCAGTGTGTCTGAAACTGTCACTTTATACTACAGTAAATGCTCCTAAAACCTAAATATATTTACGTCATAGGACTAGTTACTTTGGTACATTTTAGGAACACATTGTTATTCCAATTTCAGTCAACAAGCTAACAACAAAATAGGCCTACATTTTTTAGGTAAAATCGATTTTGATTGACTAATATCTATTATAGATATACTGATGAATATAATCACTTCAAAGGATCAAATCTCACCGTTCTGTACATTTTCCTGTTCTCTTTTTCCCCAAGTGGTTTCATCTTTGTTAATCAACAAGCTGCTTTACGCTTAACGAGCATATTCATCCAGAGGTCAGAGAATTTCCAGATGTAAATTATCAAGAAGAACAGTAGTATTTCTCTGTGCTGTGTCTCTGAAGAAGAATCTCAATATGGCATTTCTGTCTCTGGACGACTTTTAAATCGTTAGGAATATGAGATGACTTTACACTCCTCCCATTGCCACCGGTAGCCAATCCTTGAGCTTCCTCGCGCCTTGTACTGTTGAAATACAGTTGAGTACCCTTTACAAGTTATAAATGTCATACAAAGTGAATTCATAGAAGACGTCTAGATAGTCATACGGAGGGTAAATAGTATGATGGGGTGTAAAAATATAGGCCTGTTGAAACGGACAGATGGCCAATGTTACCCAGTGAAGTGTAGAGAGCTGTTGGTTAAAATGATTTCGACACGGCTCATTGACGTGCTTTCCCGGGTTTAACAATCAGTATATCAAAGAGGACCACATGGCGCTTGGGTACAAGGCATCAAATCCGCAGTAACACCCGCGGGCATGTGTTTGAAAGCGCTAACAAAAGTTGTAATTATTACAAGTGAGGTGTAGGCGAGAGTCGACCAGTCTCCAGTGTGACACGGATTTACAAATGAATTAATTGACACCTCAGTCTCTTAAATACAGACAGAAACACGCACAGCCAAAATAAATTGCACATTCCGATTGTGACAACATTTTACGCACAGACCCAACACGCGTTTCTGACTTGTTAGTGGATCAATATTGCTTTAATACAATTGACTATTACATAGATACTATTATTTTCATTTAATTATATTGTAATATTAGCCTAAGTTAATTAATATTTCAGAGGTCAACATGTGCGCGTGAGAACTTGGGAGCCTGGGAATGCACTAGACGTTCGATGGCGGCTTTCATTAAATTATGTATGAATTCTAACAGGGAATGAAGAACAAACTGTTGTCTATCATATCCCTTTTCCCAAGATAAATTATCTCAGGACAATTTCCCAGTGTTTCTCATCAGGGACCAAAGATTAATTTGGTCTCCTCATTTTCTTGGCTTGTCAATATAACTATTTCAGGATCAATGTTGTAAAAAATGGGGACTATATTGAGCCACGTGCTGTAAATGGTACTTCGTCTTATAAAGTTAGAGTAAATTAACAATATTAAATTGATAGAGAATGGCATTTGCAATGCGAGGGTTGCTGGTTCGATTCTCACGGGGGACTTGTATTCAAAAATATGAAAATGTATTCACTCACTATTGTAAGGCGCTGTGGATATGTCAAGGTAAATTCCATCACAGAACATTTCTAATAACCGAATAATTTGGTGATCTAAATAACTAGCTATCCTGTCTAAGAAATGTGACTTCTGTTCCAGACTTAAATTAATAAGATCTGGTCAGATTACTTATTTAGTACCACTTTTAATAGGCACACATTGTTATTTACTGATGATGAACCACATTTGTTACATATTATTAGCGTAGTCTTACAAATATTAATGAATGTTAATTACATTGGAAGATGCTTCTAGATTGTAGGCTAGTCTCGATTTTTGACAGCAAATCGTTCAATATTTGTAAACTCTCCTTAAACCAAGGCTGTCCCCCTGCAGGTTTAGGAATCATTTGTTATAAAGCCTGCATATCATAGCCCTATGAAAGAAGACGACATCTGCTGAGAAACATCTCATTTTGTACCATGAACCTCTGAACCAATTACTGTGAATGAATGATCCGTTCCAATACCCCAAGGAGAAGACGAATGCATCATTTTTGTATATTTGAGAATGTCAAGAGAAGCTCCTTGTTTCAAGCAGATGGCATCCTCTCGGGTTATAGAAAGGCCCTAAAAATCTTCCTTTGAATTTGAGGTGTGATTGAAGGTTACTGTCACGTAGCACTTTGATGTTCACGCCCGAACAACTTGAGGTGTTAAAGCGCGTGGTCTCTACGCACCTTTGACCAGCTATCAATGAAATGCAGATCTATGATAACTTTGCAATACTTTTAACTTGCATAGGAACGTGCCAAGACACCTTGAGTTGGTTTAATGGTAAATAACTCATTTAATTATTGAATGTCTGACTGAGAAAGCAGATGACAACAATAACCAGAAACACATTTGACACTTTAATACATTAAGGATTAAGATACCATTGAGACAATGTTTTTAAAGGAATGTGTTTTATTTGTATTTCAACATACAGGCCAATATAACTGGAAAAACAAAGGAACAAGTCACAGAATAAATTAATGTGCAAAAATAGACAGGATATCAGAGTACTTCAACTTATACATAGTACATGTTGTAATACTAAAGTATAGAGAAATTGTACAATATTTCGAATTTATATATTCTTTGAAGTACAACATTGTCATATCACTGCAAATCTATGGAGTCCCTGAGTCCAGTGTTTACAACACTGTATGCATTTAAACACCATAGCAACCTCAGCAGCAAATGATGTGGCATCCTGGTTATCAGTTCATAGGATATTAGAGTTGTTTTACAGTTAAATATCCCAATTCAGGCTCCTCTGCTAGATCAGGGCCAAGGCCTCCACACAGACTGGCTGCCTGGGAGGTTCTGGGATTGGGCTTCTTTGTCAGCGTGTCTGTGGGGCAGCTGGGGAGGTTTGGGATCTCCATGTTGGAGTGGAGCTCTGTGAGCATGAGACAGATGTCTCCTGTAGACATCACAAAGCTGTTGTCTGTAGTGGGACTCCTGTATCTTCATCAGGTTTGAGGACTGGTGGCACGTTGTGCTGGGCAGAGAGTTGGAAGAGTGGGCTTTAGCCAGAACTTCGGTGTTCATACAGGCATGGCTGTTCAGCCGAGCAGAGAAAGTAGATTTCAGTGCTGCCTCTAGCTGCAGGCCCTCCCCTTCCTGCCCCAGGAAGTGTGCAGCTCTCTGCAGGCAGCCTGAGAAGCCATCCTGGAAGGAATATTGCTTTTCTCCAACTTCACCTTTCTTCATGTCCCCATCTCTAGTGTTCTGGAGAAAGAGAACAGTGTTCCAGGATCTCAGCTTTCTCCAACCTACGCTGAGTCACACCCTGTTGGAGAGAAAGAGAGGGCAGATTAATGCACAGTCATGCTACACTTCTCAGAGGAGCTGACACCTGTATGAGCTGCATTTAGAGCAGAGTCAAGTTAGAGGTGAACTTCATACCTGATGTAGTGGTCCCTGCAGCAGCAGGGTTCTCAGGCTCTCCAGACTGTGGTTCATTCTCTCTCTCCGACGTCTCTCCACCTGAGGCTTGAGGAGCTACAAGAGAAAGATGAAAGGAGATCAGACCAGGGAGATTAGACCAGTGTCTCTGGTAAACCAGTGTGTCTGAAACAGTCACTTTGCACAACAGTAAAGGTTCCTAAAACCTAAATCTATATACATGGTAGGACTAGGTCCATAGGTACATTTTAGGAACAAATTGTTATTCCAATTTCAATAAAAAGCTAACAACTAAATAGGCCTACATGTTTTAGTTCAAATCGATTTTGATTGACTAATATGTATTGCAGATATACTGATAAATATAATCACAACAAAGGTTAAATTCTTACCATTCTGTCAATTTCCCTGCTCTCTTTTTCCCCAAGTGGTTTCATCTTTGTTAATCAACAAGCGGCTGTTGTCCTTCATCCAGAGGTCAGAGAAGGTTCAGATGTAAATCATCAAGAAGAACAGTAGTATTTCTCTGTTCTGTGTCACTGAATCTGGCATTCTGTCTCTGAACCACTTTTAAGTCCATAGGAATACGAGGTGACTTTGTACTCCTCCCATTGCCACCGGTAGCCGAACCCTGAGCTTCCCGGCACACGCCTTGTACTGTTGAAATACAGTAGAGTAGCCTGTATAAGTTATAAATGTCATACAAAGTGAATTCGTGGAAGTCAGGATAGTCATAAGAAGGATAAATAGCATAATGGGGTGTACCAATCTGTAGGCACATTGAAACAGGCTGATGTCCAATATAACCCAGTGAAGTGATGAAAGTAGTTGGTTTTAAGTTAGTTTGACACAGATCATTGTCATGCTTTCTCACGGTGTCCCAGGTTTAACAACTTGTATATTTATTTTTACTAGGCAAGTCAGTAAAGAACAAATTATTATTTTCAATGACGGTCTAGGAACAGTGGGTTAACTGCCTGTTCAGAGGCAGAACGACAGTTTTGTACCTTGTCAGCTCGGGGGTTTGAACTTGCAACCTTCCACTTACTAGTCCAATGCTCTGAACACTAGGCTACCCTGCAGCCCAATAAAAAAGGACCTCATGGTGCCCTCCTGTAGAATCCATGACATCCGCAGTAAAACCCCTGGGCACGTGTGTTAAAGCGCCAACAAAAGGCACAGCGTATTGTAATTATAACAATGGAGGTGTAGGCGAGAGTCGACGAGTCTCCAGTGTGACACGGATTTACAAATGAATTAAGTGACACCTCAGCCTCTCAAACACAGACAGGCACACGCACAGCCACACGGTATTGCCCATTCCAATTGGCACAACCTTTTACGCACAGAACCAACAGGCGCTTCTGACTTTGTTAGTGGATGAATATTGCTTTAATACAATTGACTATTACACTATTATTTAGATGTAATTATATTGTTATATTATAAAATATACTTCGGATAAAAAAAACACGTTTTCTTCAATTAAGGAAAAATAATATTTTACCATGAACCTCTGATCAAAATACTGTGAATGAATAATCCATTCCAAATTCCAAGAGGAAGAGGAGGACATCATTTTTGTATAATGGCGAGAGAAACCCCCTTTTTTTCCGTCATTCCGCATTCACTCGGTGTGTAAAAAAGGCCCTAAAAACCTTCGTTTGAGTTTGAAGTGTGATTGGAGGTCGTTGTCTCTGAACCCTTTGCTCTTCTTGACCGGGAGGTAACAGGTGTTAAAGCGCGTGGTCTCTTCGCACCTTTGACTTAAACACACACATGCCAGCTATCAATGAAATGAAAATCTATGAAAACTATGGAGTACTTTTAACTGGCATCAGAACTTGACACCTTGAGTTGGTTTAATGGTAAATAAGTCATTTAATTATTGATTTTCTGGCTGAGAAAGCAGATGACAATAATAACCAGAAACACATTTGACACTTCAATATATTACGGATTAAGATACCATTGAGACAATGCTTTTAAAGGAATGTGTTTTATTTGTATTTCAACATACAGGCCTATATATCTGGAAGAACAAAGGAACAAGTCACAGAATAAATTAATGTGCAAAAATAGACAAGATATCAGAGTACTACAACTTATACATAGTACATGTTGTAATATTAAAGTATAGAGAAATTGTACAATATTTCGAATTGATATATGCTTTGCAGTACAACATTGTCATATAACTGCACATCTATGGAGTCTCTGAGTCAGGTGTTCACAACACTGCATAAATTAATAACAACATAGCAACCTCAGCAGAAAAGGATGTGGCATCCTGGTTATCAGTCCATATGATATTAGAGTTATTTTACAGTTCAATATCCCAATTCAGGCTCCTCTGCTAGATCAGGGCCAAGGCCTCCACACAGACTGGCTGCCTGGGAGGTTCTGGGATTGGGCTTCTTTGTCAGCGTGTCTGTGGGGCACCTGGGGAGGTTTGGGATCTCCATGTCGGAGTGGAGCTCTGTGAGCATGAGACAGATGTCTCCTGTAGACATCACAAAGCTGTTGTCTGTAGTGGGACTCCTGTATCTTCATCAGGTTTGAGGACTGGTGGCACGTTGTGCTGGGCAGAGAGTTTGAAGAGTGGGCTTTAGCCAGAACTTCGGAGTTCATACAGGCTTGGCTGTTCATCCGAGCAGAGAAAGTAGAGTTCAGTGCTGCCTCCAGCTGCAGACCCTCCTCTTCCTGCCCCAGGAAGTGTGCAGCTCTTTGCAGGCAGCCTGAGAAGCCATCCTGGAAGGGATGTTGCTTTTCACCATCTTCACCTTTCTTCCTGTCCCCATCTCCAGTGTTCTGAAGAAAGAGAACAGTGTGTTCCAGGATCTCAGCTTTCTCCACCCTACGCTGAGTCACACCCTGTTGGGGAGAAAGAGAGGGCAGATTAATGCACAGTCATGCTACACTTCTCGGAGGAGCTGACACCTGTATGAGCTGCATTTAGAGCAGAGTCAAGTTAGAGGTTAACTTCATACCTGAAGTAGTGGTCCCTGCAGCAGCAGGGTTCTCAGGCTCTCCAGACTGTGGTTCATTCTCTCTCTCCGACGTCTCTCCACCTGAGGCTTGAGGAGCTACAAGAGAAAGAGGAAAGGAGATCAGACCAGGGAGATTAGACCAGTGTCTCTGGTAAACCAGTGTGTCTGAAACAGTCACTTTATACTACAGTAAGGGCTCCTAAAACCTAAATATATTTACGTCATAGGACTAGTTACTTTGGTACATTTTAGGAACACATTGTTTTTCCAATTTCAGTCAACAAGCTAACAACAAAATAGGCCTACATGTTTTAGGTAAAAATCGATTTTGATTGACTAATATCTATTATAGATATACTGATGAATATAATCACTTCAAAGGATCAAATCTCACCGTTCTGTACATTTTCCTGTTCTCTTTTTCCCCAAGTGGTTTCATCTTTGTTAATCAACAAGCTGCTTTACGCTTAACGAGCATCTTCATCCAGAGGTCAGAGAATTTCCAGATGTAAATGATCAAGAAGAACAGTAGTATTTCTCTGTGCTGTGTCTCTGAAGAATAATCTCAATATGGCATTTCTGTCTCTGGACGACTTTTAAATCGTTAGGAATACGAGATTACTTTACACTCCTCCCATTGCTACCGGTAGCCAATCCTTGAGCTTCCTCGCGCCTTGTACTGTTGAAATACAGTTGAGTACCCTTTACAAGTTATAAATGTCATACAAAGTGAATTCATAGAAGACGTCTAGATAGTCATACGGAGGGTAAATAGTATGATGGGGTGTAAAAATATAGGCCTATTGAAACGGACAGATGGCCAGTGTTACCCAGTGAAGTGTCGAGAGCTGTTGGTTAAAATGATTTCGACACGGCTCATTGACGTGCTTTCCCGGGTTTAACAATCAGTATATCAAAAGGACCACATGGCGCTTGGGTACAAGGCATCAAATCCGCAGTAACACCCGCGGGTATGTGTTTGAAAGCGCTAACAAAAGTTGTAATTATTACAAGTGAGGTGTAGGCGAGAGTCGACCAGTCTCCAGTGTGACACGGTTTTACAAATGAATTAAGTGACACCTCAGTCTCTTAAATACAGACAGAAACACGCACAGCCAAAATAAATTGCACATTCCGATTGTGACAACATTTTACGCACAGACCGAACACGCGTTTCTGACTTGTTAGTGGACCAATATTGCTTTAATACAATTGACTATTACATAGATAATATTATTTTGATTTAATTATATTGTAATATTAGCCCAAGGTAATTAATATTTCAGAGGTCAACATGTGCGCGTGAGAACTTGGGAGCCTGGGAATGCACTAGACATTCGATGGCGGCTTTCATTAAATTATGTACGAATTCTAACAGGTAATGAAGAACAAACTGTTGTCTATCATATCCCTTTTCCCAAGATAAATTATCTCAGGACAATTTCCCAGTGTTTCTCATCAGGGACCAAAGATTAATTTGGTCTCCTCATTTTCTTGGCTTGTCAATATAACTATTTCAGGATCATAGTTATAAAAAATGGGGACTATATTGAGCCACGTGCTGTAAATGGTACTTCGTCTTATAAGGTTAGAGTAAATTAACAATATTAAATTGATAGAGAATGGCATTTGCAATGCGAGGGTTGCTGGTTCGATTCTCACGGGGGACTTGTATTAAAAAATATGAAAATATATTCACTCACTATTGTAAGGCGCTGTGGATATGACCGTTGGCAAAATGTCAAGGTAAATTCCATCACAGAACATTTCTAATAACCGAATAATTTGGTGATCTAAATAACTAGCTATCCTGTCTAAGAAATGTGACTTCTGTCCCAGACTTTGGAAGATGCTTCTAGATTGTAGGCTAGTCTCGATTTTTGACAGCAAATCGTTCAATATTTGTAAACTCTCCTTAAACCAAGGCTGTCCCCCTGCAGGTTTAGGAATCATTTGTTAAATATTATTAGCGTAGTCTTACAAATATTAATGAATGTTAATTACATTGGAAGATGCTTCTAGATTGTAGGCTAGTCTCGATTTTTGACAGCAAATCGTTCAATATTTGTAAACTCTCCTTAAACCAAGGCTGTCCCCCTGCAGGTTTAGGAATCATTTGTTATAAAGCCTGCATATCATAGCCCTATGAAAGAAGACGACATCTGCTGAGAAACATCTCATTTTGTACCATGAACCTCTGAACCAATTACTGTGAATGAATGATCCGTTCCAATACCCCAAGGAGAAGACGAATGCATCATTTTTGTATATTTGAGAATGTCAAGAGAAGCTCCTTGTTTCAAGCAGATGGCATCCTCTCGGGTTATAGAAAGGCCCTAAAAATCTTCCTTTGAATTTGAGGTGTGATTGAAGGTTACTGTCACGTAGCACTTTGATGTTCACGCCCGAACAACTTGAGGTGTTAAAGCGCGTGGTCTCTACGCACCTTTGACCAGCTATCAATGAAATGCAGATCTATGATAACTTTGCAATACTTTTAACTTGCATAGGAACGTGCCAAGACACCTTGAGTTGGTTTAATGGTAAATAAGTCATTTAATTATTGATTGTCTGGCTGAGAAAGCAGATGACAACAATAACAAAAAACTAATTTGACACTTTAATACATTAAGGATTAAGATACCATTGAGACAATGTTTTTAAAGGAATGTGTTTTATTTGTATTTCAACATACAGGCCAATATAACTGGAAAAACAAAGGAACAAGTCCCAGAATAAATTAATGTGCAAAAATAGACAAGATATCAGAGTACTACAACTTATACATAGTACATGTTGTAATACTAAAGTATAGAGAAATTGTACAATATTTCGAATGTATATATTTTTTGAAGTACAACATTGTCATATCACTGCAAATCTATGGAGTCCCTGAGTCCAGTGTTTACAACACTGTATGCATTTAAACACCATAGCAACCTCAGCAGCAAAGGATGTGGCATCCTGGTTATCAGTTCATAGGATATTAGAGTTGTTTTACAGTTAAATACCCCAATGCAGGCTCCTCTGCTAGATCAGGGCCAAGGCCTCCACACAGACTGTCTGTCTGGGAGGTTCTGGGATTGGGCTTCTTTGTCAGCGTGTCTGTGGGGCAGCTGTGGAGGTTTGGGATCTCCATGTTGGAGTGGAGCTCTGTGAGCATGAGACAGATGTCTCCTGTAGACTTCACAAAGCTGTTTTCAGTAGTGGGACTCCTGTATCTTCATTAGGTTTGAGGACTGGTGGCACGTTGTGCTGGGCAGAGAGTTGGAAGAGTGGGCTTTAGCCAGAACTTCGGTGTTCATACAGGCATGGCTGTTCAGCCGAGCAGAGAAAGTAGAGTTCAGTGCTGCCTCTAGCTGCAGGCCCTCCCCTTCCTGCCCCAGGAAGTGTGCAGCTCTCTGCAGGCAGCCTGAGAAGCCATCCTGGAAGGAATGTTGCTTTTCTCCATCTTCACCTTTCTTCCTGTCCCCATCTCCAGTGTTCTGGAGAAAGAGAACAGTGTTCCAGGATCTCAGCTTTCTCCACCCTACGCTGAGTCACACCCTGTTGGAGAGAAAGAGAGGGCAGATTAATGCACAGTCATGCTACACTTCTCAGAGGAGCTGACACCTGTATGAGCTGCATTTAGAGCAGAGTCAAGTTAGAATGGAACTTCATACCTGATGTAGTGGTCCCTGCAGCAGCAGGGTTCTCAGGCTCTCCAGACTGTGGTTCATTCTCTCTCTCCGACGTCTCTCCACCTGAGGCTTGAGGAGCTACAAGAGAAAGATGAAAGGAGATCAGACCAGGGAGATTAGACCAGTGTCTCTGGTAAACCAGTGTGTCTGAAACAGTCACTTTGTAATACAGTAAGGGCTCCTAAAACGTAAATCTATGTACATGGTAGGACTACGTCCATAGGTACATTTTAGGAACAAATTGTTATTCCAATTTCTATAAAAAGCTAACAACTAAATAAGCGTACATGTTTTAGTTCAAATCGATTTTGTTTGACTAATATGTATTGCAGATATACTGATAAATATAATCACAACAAAGGTTAAATTCTTACCATTCTGTCAATTTCCCTGCTCTCTTTTTCCCCAAGTGGTTTCGTGTTTGTTAATCAACAAGCGGCTGTTGTCCTTCATCCAGAGGTCAGAGAAGGTTCAGATGTAAATCATCAAGAAGAACAGTAGTATTTCTCTGTTCTGTGTCACTGAATCTGGCATTCTGTCTCTGAACCTCTTTTAAGTCCATAGGAATAAGAGGTGACTCAGTACTCCTCCCATTGCCACCGGTAGCCGAACCCTGAGCTTCCCGGCACACGCCTTGTACTGTTGAAATACAGTAGAGTAGCCTGTATAAGTTATAAATGTCATACAACGTGAATTCGTGGAAGTCAGGATAGTCATAAGAAGGATAAATAGCATAATGGGGAGTACCAATCTGTAGGCACATTGAAACAGGCTGATGTCCAATATAACCCAGTGAAGTGATGAAAGTAGTTGGTTTTAAGTTAGTTTGACACAGATCATTGTCATGCTTTCTCACGGGGTCCCAGGTTTAACAACTTGTATATCAAATAGGACCTCATGGTGCTTCTGTAGAATCCATCACATCCGCAGTAAAAACCCCTGGGCACGTGTGTTAAAGCGCTAAAAAAAAGGCACGCGTATTGTAATTATAACAATGGAGGTGTAGGGGAGAGTCGACGAGTCTCCAGTGTGGCACGGATTTACAAATGAATTAAGTGACACCTCAGCCTCTCAAACACAGACAGGCACACGCACAGCCACACGGTATTGCCCATTCCAATTGGCACAACCTTTTACGCACAGAACCAACACGCGCTTCTGACTTTGTTAGTGGATGAATATTGCTTTAATACAATTGACTCTTACACTATTATTTAGATTTAATTATATTGTTATATTAGCCTATGTTAATTAACATTTCAGAGGTCAATGTGTGCGCGTGAGAACTGGGAACCTGGGAATGCTCCACCAGGCAGTCGGTGGCGGTATTTGCCTAATGATGTACAATTTCTAACAGGTAATAAAGAACAAACTGTTGTCTATCCTACACCTTTTCCCAAGGGAACAATCTCAGGACAATTTCCCAGTGTATCACATCAGGGACCATATATGATTTTGGTCTCCTCATTTTCTTGGCTTGTCAATATAACTATTTCAGGTTAAAGGTTATATTTAAAAAATGCGGCCTTTACATGCTGTAAAAGGTACTTCGTCTGATAAAGGTAGTGTGATTTTTTAATATATTTTTTTACCTTTATTTAACCAGGCAAGTCAGTTAAAAACATATTCTTATTTTCAATGAAGGCCTAGGAAATGCCTGCAGAACGACAGATTTGTACCTTGTCAGCTCGGGGGTTTGAACTCGAAACCTTCCGGTTACTAGTCCAACGCTCTAAGCACTAGGCTACGCTGCCACCGTGTGAGTTTATAATATTGTTGGAATTAGTTGAGATTCCATCACAGAACATTCTAATAACCGAATAATATGGTGATACTGATGATGAACCACATTTGTTAAATATTATTAGCTCAGACTTACTAATATTAATGAATGTTAATTACGTTGGAATTCGCTTTCAGACTATAGGTTACTCTCAACATTTGAGAGTAAATCGTTCTATAGTTGTAAACGATCCTTACACCAAGGCTGTCTCACTGCTGTTTTAGGCATAATTTGTCATAAAGCCTATATAAAATATACTTTGGATAAAAATACGTTTTTTTCAATTAAGGAAAAATAAATATTTTACCATGATCCTCTGATCAAAATACTGTGAATGAATAATCAATTCCAAATTCCAAGAGGTAGAGGAAGACATCATTTTTGTATAATGTCGAGAGAAAACCCCTTGTTTCCGTCATTCCGCATTTACTAGGTTTGTAAAACAGGCCCTAAAAACCTTCGTTTGAGTTTGAAGTGTGATTGGAGGACGCTGTCTCTGAACCCTTTGCTCTTCTTGACCGGGAGGTAACAGGTGTTAAAGCGCGTGGTCTCTTCGCACCTTTGACTTAAACACACACATGCCAGCTATCAATGAAATTAAAATCTATGAAAACTTTGCAGTACTTTTAACTGGCATCAGAACTTGACACCTTGAGTTGGTTGATTGGTAAATAAGTCATTTAATTATTGAATGTCTGACTGAGAAAGCAGATGACAACAATAACCAGAAACACATTTGACACTTTAATACATTACGGATTAAGATACCATTGAGACAATGCTTTTAAAGGAATGTGTTTTATTTGTATTTCAACATATAGGCCTATATATCTGGAAAAACAAAGGAACAAGTCACAGAATAAATTAATGTGCAAAAATAGACAAGATATCAGAGTACTACAATTTATACATAGTACATGTTGTAATACTAAAGTATAGAGAAATTGTACAATATTTTGAATTGATATATTCTTTGCAGTACAACCGTGTCATATAACTGCAAATCTATGGAGTCTCTGAGTCAGGTTTTCACAACACTGCATAAATTAATAACAACATAGCAACCTCAGCAGAAAAGGATGTGGCATCCTGGTTATCAGTTCATATTATATTAGAGTTGTTTTACAGTTCAATATCCCAATTCAGGCTCCTCTGCTAGATCAGGGCCAAGGCCTCCACACAGACTGGCTGCCTGGGAGGTTCTGGGATTGGGCTTCTTTGTCAGCGTGTCTGTGGGGCAGCTGGGGAGGTTTGGGATCTCCATGTCGGAGTGGAGTTCTGTGAGCATGAGACAGATGTCTCCTGTAGACATCACAAAGCTGTTGTCTGTAGTGGGACTCCTGTATCTTCATCAGGTGTGAGGACTGGTGGCACGTTGTGCTGGGCAGAGAGTTGGAAGAGTGGGCTTTAGCCCGAACTTCGGGGTTCATACAGGCTTGGCTGTTCAGCCGAGCAGAGATAGTAGAGTTCAGTGCTGCCTCCAGCTGCAGACCCTCCTCTTCCTGCCCCAGGAAGTGTGCAGCTCTCTGCAGGCAGCCTGAGAAGCCATCCTGGAAGGGATGTTGCTTTTCTCTATCTTCACCTTTCTTTCTGTCCCCATCTCCAGTGTTCTGGAGAAAGAGAACAGTGTGTTTCAGGATCTCAGCTTTCTCCACCCTACGCTGAGTCACATCCTGTTGGAGTGAAAGAGAGGGCAGATTAATGCGCAGTCATGCTATACTTCTCAGAGGAGCTGACACCTGTATGAGCTTCATTTAGAGCAGAGTCAAGTTAGAATGGAACTTCATACCTGATGTAGTGGTCCCTGCAGCAGCAGGGTTCTCAGGCTCTCCAGACTGTGGTTCATTCTCTCTCTCCTACGTCTCTCCACCTGAGGCTTGAGGAGCTACAAGAGAAAGATGAAAGGAGATCAGACCAGGGAGATTAGACCAGTGTCTCTGGTAAACCAGTGTGTCTGAAACAGTCACTTTGCACAACAGTAAAGGTTCCTAAAACCTAAATCTATATACATGGTAGGACTAGGTCCATAGGTACATTTTAGGAACAAATTGTTATTCCAATTTCAATAAAAAGCTAACAACTAAATAGGCCTACATGTTTTAGTTCAAATCGATTTTGATTGACTAATATGTATTGCAGATATACTGATAAATATAATCACAACAAAGGTTAAATTCTTACCATTCTGTCAATTTCCCTGCTCTCTTTTTCCCCAAGTGGTTTCATCTTTGTTAATCAACAAGCGGCTGTTGTCCTTCATCCAGAGGTCAGAGAAGGTTCAGATGTAAATCATCAAGAAGAACAGTAGTATTTCTCTGTTCTGTGTCACTGAATCTGGCATTCTGTCTCTGAACCACTTTTAAGTCCATAGGAATACGAGGTGACTTTGTACTCCTCCCATTGCCACCGGTAGCCGAACCCTGAGCTTCCCGGCACACGCCTTGTACTGTTGAAATACAGTAGAGTAGCCTGTATAAGTTATAAATGTCATACAAAGTGAATTCGTGGAAGTCAGGATAGTCATAAGAAGGATAAATAGCATAATGGGGTGTACCAATCTGTAGGCACATTGAAACAGGCTGATGTCCAATATAACCCAGTGAAGTGATGAAAGTAGTTGGTTTTAAGTTAGTTTGACACAGATCATTGTCATGCTTTCTCACGGTGTCCCAGGTTTAACAACTTGTATATTTATTTTTACTAGGCAAGTCAGTAAAGAACAAATTATTATTTTCAATGACGGTCTAGGAACAGTGGGTTAACTGCCTGTTCAGAGGCAGAACGACAGTTTTGTACCTTGTCAGCTCGGGGGTTTGAACTTGCAACCTTCCACTTACTAGTCCAATGCTCTGAACACTAGGCTACCCTGCAGCCCAATAAAAAAGGACCTCATGGTGCCCTCCTGTAGAATCCATGACATCCGCAGTAAAACCCCTGGGCACGTGTGTTAAAGCGCCAACAAAAGGCACAGCGTATTGTAATTATAACAATGGAGGTGTAGGCGAGAGTCGACGAGTCTCCAGTGTGACACGGATTTACAAATGAATTAAGTGACACCTCAGCCTCTCAAACACAGACAGGCACACGCACAGCCACACGGTATTGCCCATTCCAATTGGCACAACCTTTTACGCACAGAACCAACAGGCGCTTCTGACTTTGTTAGTGGATGAATATTGCTTTAATACAATTGACTATTACACTATTATTTAGATGTAATTATATTGTTATATTATAAAATATACTTCGGATAAAAAAAACACGTTTTCTTCAATTAAGGAAAAATAATATTTTACCATGAACCTCTGATCAAAATACTGTGAATGAATAATCCATTCCAAATACCAAGAGGAAGAGGAGGACATCATTTTTGTATAATGGCGAGAGAAACCCCCTTTTTTTCCGTCATTCCGCATTCACTCGGTGTGTAAAAAAGGCCCTAAAAACCTTCGTTTGAGTTTGAAGTGTGATTGGAGGTCGTTGTCTCTGAACCCTTTGCTCTTCTTGACCGGGAGGTAACAGGTGTTAAAGCGCGTGGTCTCTTCGCACCTTTGACTTAAACACACACATGCCAGCTATCAATGAAATGAAAATCTATGAAAACTATGGAGTACTTTTAACTGGCATCAGAACTTGACACCTTGAGTTGGTTTAATGGTAAATAAGTCATTTAATTATTGATTTTCTGGCTGAGAAAGCAGATGACAATAATAACCAGAAACACATTTGACACTTCAATACATTACGGATTAAGATACCATTGAGACAATGCTTTTAAAGGAATGTGTTTTATTTGTATTTCAACATACAGGCCTATATATCTGGAACAACAAAGGAACAAGTCACAGAATAAATTAATGTGCAAAAATAGACAAGATATCAGAGTACTACAACTTATACATAGTACATGTTGTAATATTAAAGTATAGAGAAATTGTACAATATTTTGAATTGATATATGCTTTGCAGTACAACATTGTCATATAACTGCACATCTATGGAGTCTCTGAGTCAGGTGTTCACAACACTGCATAAATTAATAACAACATAGCAACCTCAGCAGAAAAGGATGTGGCATCCTGGTTATCAGTCCATATGATATTAGAGTTATTTTACAGTTCAATATCCCAATTCAGGCTCCTCTGCTAGATCAGGGCCAAGGCCTCCACACAGACTGGCTGCCTGGGAGGTTCTGGGATTGGGCTTCTTTGTCAGCGTGTCTGTGGGGCACCTGGGGAGGTTTGGGATCTCCATGTCGGAGTGGAGCTCTGTGAGCATGAGACAGATGTCTCCTGTAGACATCACAAAGCTGTTGTCTGTAGTGGGACTCCTGTATCTTCATCAGGTTTGAGGACTGGTGGCACGTTGTGCTGGGCAGAGAGTTTGAAGAGTGGGCTTTAGCCAGAACTTCGGAGTTCATACAGGCTTGGCTGTTCATCCGAGCAGAGAAAGTAGAGTTCAGTGCTGCCTCCAGCTGCAGACCCTCCTCTTCCTGCTCCAGGAAGTGTGCAGCTCTTTGCAGGCAGCCTGAGAAGCCATCCTGGAAGGGATGTTGCTTTTCACCATCTTCACCTTTCTTCCTGTCCCCATCTCCAGTGTTCTGAAGAAAGAGAACAGTGTGTTCCAGGATCTCAGCTTTCTCCACCCTACGCTGAGTCACACCCTGTTGGGGAGAAAGAGAGGGCAGATTAATGCACAGTCATGCTACACTTCTCGGAGGAGCTGACACCTGTATGAGCTGCATTTAGAGCAGAGTCAAGTTAGAGGTTAACTTCATACCTGAAGTAGTGGTCCCTGCAGCAGCAGGGTTCTCAGGCTCTCCAGACTGTGGTTCATTCTCTCTCTCCGACGTCTCTCCACCTGAGGCTTGAGGAGCTACAAGAGAAAGATGAAAGGAGATCAGACCAGGGAGATTAGACCAGTGTCTCTGGTAAACCAGTGTGTCTGAAACAGTCACTTTATACTACAGTAAGGGCTCCTAAAACCTAAATATATTTACGTCATAGGACTAGTTACTTTGGTACATTTTAGGAACACATTGTTTTTCCAATTTCAGTCAACAAGCTAACAACAAAATAGGCCTACATGTTTTAGGTAAAAATCGATTTTGATTGACTAATATCTATTATAGATATACTGATGAATATAATCACTTCAAAGGATCAAATCTCACCGTTCTGTACATTTTCCTGTTCTCTTTTTCCCCAAGTGGTTTCATCTTTGTTAATCAACAAGCTGCTTTACGCTTAACGAGCATCTTCATCCAGAGGTCAGAGAATTTCCAGATGTAAATGATCAAGAAGAACAGTAGTATTTCTCTGTGCTGTGTCTCTGAAGAATAATCTCAATATGGCATTTCTGTCTCTGGACGACTTTTAAATCGTTAGGAATACGAGATTACTTTACACTCCTCCCATTGCCACCGGTAGCCAATCCTTGAGCTTCCTCGCGCCTTGTACTGTTGAAATACAGTTGAGTACCCTTTACAAGTTATAAATGTCATACAAAGTGAATTCATAGAAGACGTCTAGATAGTCATACGGAGGGTAAATAGTATGATGGGGTGTAAAAATATAGGCCTATTGAAACGGACAGATGGCCAGTGTTACCCAGTGAAGTGTCGAGAGCTGTTGGTTAAAATGATTTCGACACGGCTCATTGACGTGCTTTCCCGGGTTTAACAATCAGTATATCAAAAGGACCACATGGCGCTTGGGTACAAGGCATCAAATCCGCAGTAACACCCGCGGGTATGTGTTTGAAAGCGCTAACAAAAGTTGTAATTATTACAAGTGAGGTGTAGGCGAGAGTCGACCAGTCTCCAGTGTGACACGGTTTTACAAATGAATTAAGTGACACCTCAGTCTCTTAAATACAGACAGAAACACGCACAGCCAAAATAAATTGCACATTCCGATTGTGACAACATTTTACGCACAGACCGAACACGCGTTTCTGACTTGTTAGTGGACCAATATTGCTTTAATACAATTGACTATTACATAGATAATATTATTTTGATTTAATTATATTGTAATATTAGCCCAAGGTAATTAATATTTCAGAGGTCAACATGTGCGCGTGAGAACTTGGGAGCCTGGGAATGCACTAGACATTCGATGGCGGCTTTCATTAAATTATGTACGAATTCTAACAGGTAATGAAGAACAAACTGTTGTCTATCATATCCCTTTTCCCAAGATAAATTATCTCAGGACAATTTCCCAGTGTTTCTCATCAGGGACCAAAGATTAATTTGGTCTCCTCATTTTCTTGGCTTGTCAATATAACTATTTCAGGATCATAGTTGTAAAAAATGGGGACTATATTGAGCCACGTGCTGTAAATGGTACTTCGTCTTATAAGGTTAGAGTAAATTAACAATATTAAATTGATAGAGAATGGCATTTGCAATGCGAGGGTTGCTGGTTCGATTCTCACGGGGGACTTGTATTAAAAAATATGAAAATATATTCACTCACTATTGTAAGGCGCTGTGGATATGACCGTTGGCAAAATGTCAAGGTAAATTCCATCACAGAACATTTCTAATAACCGAATAATTTGGTGATCTAAATAACTAGCTATCCTGTCTAAGAAATGTGACTTCTGTCCCAGACTTTGGAAGATGCTTCTAGATTGTAGGCTAGTCTCGATTTTTGACAGCAAATCGTTCAATATTTGTAAACTCTCCTTAAACCAAGGCTGTCCCCCTGCAGGTTTAGGAATCATTTGTTAAATATTATTAGCGTAGTCTTACAAATATTAATGAATGTTAATTACATTGGAAGATGCTTCTAGATTGTAGGCTAGTCTCGATTTTTGACAGCAAATCGTTCAATATTTGTAAACTCTCCTTAAACCAAGGCTGTCCCCCTGCAGGTTTAGGAATCATTTGTTATAAAGCCTGCATATCATAGCCCTATGAAAGAAGACGACATCTGCTGAGAAACATCTCATTTTGTACCATGAACCTCTGAACCAATTACTGTGAATGAATGATCCGTTCCAATACCCCAAGGAGAAGACGAATGCATCATTTTTGTATATTTGAGAATGTCAAGAGAAGCTCCTTATTTCAAGCAGATGGCATCCTCTCGGGTTATAGAAAGGCCCTAAAAATCTTCCTTTGAATTTGAGGTGTGATTGAAGGTTACTGTCACGTAGCACTTTGATGTTCACGCCCGAACAACTTGAGGTGTTAAAGCGCGTGGTCTCTACGCACCTTTGACCAGCTATCAATGAAATGCAGATCTATGATAACTTTGCAATACTTTTAACTTGCATAGGAACGTGCCAAGACACCTTGAGTTGGTTTAATGGTAAATAACTCATTTAATTATTGATTGTCTGGCTGAGAAAGCAGATGACAACAATAACAAAAAACTAATTTGACACTTTAATACATTAAGGATTAAGATACCATTGAGACAATGTTTTTAAAGGAATGTGTTTTATTTGTATTTCAACATACAGGCCTATATATCTGGAAAAACAAAGGAACAAGTCCCAGAATAAATTAATGTGCAAAAATAGACAAGATATCAGAGTACTACAACTTATACATAGTACATGTTGTAATACTAAAGTATAGAGAAATTGTACAATATTTCGAATTTATATATTTTTTGAAGTACAACATTGTCATATCACTGCAAATCTATGGAGTCCCTGAGTCCAGTGTTTACAACACTGTATGCATTTAAACACCATAGCAACCTCAGCAGCAAAGGATGTGGCATCCTGGTTATCAGTTCATAGGATATTAGAGTTGTTTTACAGTTAAATACCCCAATGCAGGCTCCTCTGCTAGATCAGGGCCAAGGCCTCCACACAGACTGTCTGTCTGGGAGGTTCTGGGATTGGGCTTCTTTGTCAGCGTGTCTGTGGGGCAGCTGTGGAGGTTTGGGATCTCCATGTTGGAGTGGAGCTCTGTGAGCATGAGACAGATGTCTCCTGTAGACTTCACAAAGCTGTTTTCAGTAGTGGGACTCCTGTATCTTCATTAGGTTTGAGGACTGGTGGCACGTTGTGCTGGGCAGAGAGTTGGAAGAGTGGGCTTTAGCCAGAACTTCGGTGTTCATACAGGCATGGCTGTTCAGCCGAGCAGAGAAAGTAGAGTTCAGTGCTGCCTCTAGCTGCAGGCCCTCCCCTTCCTGCCCCAGGAAGTGTGCAGCTCTCTGCAGGCAGCCTGAGAAGCCATCCTGGAAGGAATGTTGCTTTTCTCCATCTTCACCTTTCTTCCTGTCCCCATCTCCAGTGTTCTGGAGAAAGAGAACAGTGTTCCAGGATCTCAGCTTTCTCCACCCTACGCTGAGTCACACCCTGTTGGAGAGAAAGAGAGGGCAGATTAATGCACAGTCATGCTACACTTCTCAGAGGAGCTGACACCTGTATGAGCTGCATTTAGAGCAGAGTCAAGTTAGAATGGAACTTCATACCTGATGTAGTGGTCCCTGCAGCAGCAGGGTTCTCAGGCTCTCCAGACTGTGGTTCATTCTCTCTCTCCGACGTCTCTCCACCTGAGGCTTGAGGAGCTACAAGAGAAAGATGAAAGGAGATCAGACCAGGGAGATTAGACCAGTGTCTCTGGTAAACCAGTGTGTCTGAAACAGTCACTTTGTAATACAGTAAGGGCTCCTAAAACGTAAATCTATGTACATGGTAGGACTACGTCCATAGGTACATTTTAGGAACAAATTGTTATTCCAATTTCTATAAAAAGCTAACAACTAAATAAGCGTACATGTTTTAGTTCAAATCGATTTTGTTTGACTAATATGTATTGCAGATATACTGATAAATATAATCACAACAAAGGTTAAATTCTTACCATTCTGTCAATTTCCCTGCTCTCTTTTTCCCCAAGTGGTTTCGTGTTTGTTAATCAACAAGCGGCTGTTGTCCTTCATCCAGAGGTCAGAGAAGGTTCAGATGTAAATCATCAAGAAGAACAGTAGTATTTCTCTATTCTGTGTCACTGAATCTGGCATTCTGTCTCTGAACCTCTTTTAAGTCCATAGGAATAAGAGGTGACTCAGTACTCCTCCCATTGCCACCGGTAGCCGAACCCTGAGCTTCCCGGCACACGCCTTGTACTGTTGAAATACAGTAGAGAAGCCTGTATAAGTTATAAATGTCATACAACGTGAATTCGTGGAAGTCAGGATAGTCATAAGAAGGATAAATAGCATAATGGGGAGTACCAATCTGTAGGCACATTGAAACAGGCTGATGTCCAATATAACCCAGTGAAGTGATGAAAGTAGTTGGTTTTAAGTTAGTTTGACACAGATCATTGTCATGCTTTCTCACGGGGTCCCAGGTTTAACAACTTGTATATCAAATAGGACCTCATGGTGCTTCTGTAGAATCCATCACATCCGCAGTAAAAACCCCTGGGCACGTGTGTTAAAGCGCTAAAAAAAGGCACGCGTATTGTAATTATAACAATGGAGGTGTAGGGGAGAGTCGACGAGTCTCCAGTGTGACACGGATTTACAAATGAATTAAGTGACACCTCAGCCTCTCAAACACAGACAGGCACACGCACAGCCACACGGTATTGCCCATTCCAATTGGCACAACCTTTTACGCACAGAACCAACACGCGCTTCTGACTTTGTTAGTGGATGAATATTGCTTTAATACAATTGACTCTTACACTATTATTTAGATTTAATTATATTGTTATATTAGCCTATGTTAATTAACATTTCAGAGGTCAATGTGTGCGCGTGAGAACTGGGAACCTGGGAATGCTCCACCAGGCAGTCGGTGGCGGTATTTGCCTAATGATGTACAATTTCTAACAGGTAATAAAGAACAAACTGTTGTCTATCCTACACCTTTTCCCAAGGGAACAATCTCAGGACAATTTCCCAGTGTATCACATCAGGGACCATATATGATTTTGGTCTCCTCATTTTCTTGGCTTGTCAATATAACTATTTCAGGTTAAAGGTTATATTTAAAAAATGCGGCCTTTACATGCTGTAAAAGGTACTTCGTCTGATAAAGGTAGTGTGATTTTTTAATATATTTTTTTACCTTTATTTAACCAGGCAAGTCAGTTAAAAACATATTCTTATTTTCAATGAAGGCCTAGGAACTGCCTGCAGAACGACAGATTTGTACCTTGTCAGCTCGGGGGTTTGAACTCGAAACCTTCCGGTTACTAGTCCAACGCTCTAAGCACTAGGCTACGCTGCCACCGTGTGAGTTTATAATATTGTTGGAATTAGTTGAGATTCCATCACAGAACATTCTAATAACCGAATAATATGGTGATACTGATGATGAACCACATTTGTTAAATATTATTAGCTCAGACTTACTAATATTAATGAATGTTAATTACGTTGGAATTCGCTTTCAGACTATAGGTTACTCTCAACATTTGAGAGTAAATCGTTCTATAGTTGTAAACGATCCTTACACCAAGGCTGTCTCACTGCTGTTTTAGGCATAATTTGTCATAAAGCCTATATAAAATATACTTTGGATAAAAAATACGTTTTTTTTTCAATTAAGGAAAAATAAATATTTTACCATGATCCTCTGATCAAAATACTGTGAATGAATAATCAATTCCAAATTCCAAGAGGAAGAGGAAGACATCATTTTTGTATAATGTCGAGAGAAAACCCCTTGTTTCCGTCATTCCGCATTTACTAGGTTTGTAAAACAGGCCCTAAAAACCTTCGTTTGAGTTTGAAGTGTGATTGGAGGACGCTGTCTCTGAACCCTTTGCTCTTCTTGACCGGGAGGTAACAGGTGTTAAAGCGCGTGGTCTCTTCGCACCTTTGACTTAAACACACACATGCCAGCTATCAATGAAATTAAAATCTATGAAAACTTTGCAGTACTTTTAACTGGCATCAGAACTTGACACCTTGAGTTGGTTGAATGGTAAATAAGTCATTTAATTATTGAATGTCTGACTGAGAAAGCAGATGACAACAATAACCAGAAACACATTTGACACTTTAATACATTACGGATTAAGATACCATTGAGACAATGCTTTTAAAGGAATGTGTTTTATTTGTATTTCAACATACAGGCCTATATATCTGGAAAAACAAAGGAACAAGTCACAGAATAAATTAATGTGCAAAAATAGACAAGATATCAGAGTACTACAACTTATACATAGTACATGTTGTAATACTAAAGTATAGAGAAATTGTACAATATTTTGAATTGATATATTCTTTGCAGTACAACCGTGTCATATAACTGCAAATCTATGGAGTCTCTGAGTCAGGTTTTCACAACACTGCATAAATTAATAACAACATAGCAACCTCAGCAGAAAAGGATGTGGCATCCTGGTTATCAGTTCATATTATATTAGAGTTGTTTTACAGTTCAATATCCCAATTCAGGCTCCTCTGCTAGATCAGGGCCAAGGCCTCCACACAGACTGGCTGCCTGGGAGGTTCTGGGATTGGGCTTCTTTGTCAGCGTGTCTGTGGGGCAGCTGGGGAGGTTTGGGATCTCCATGTCGGAGTGGAGCTCTGTGAGCATGAGACAGATTTCTCCTGTAGACTTCACAAAGCTGTTGTCTGTAGTGGGACTCCTGTATCTTCATCAGGTGTGAGGACTGGTGGCACGTTGTGCTGGGCAGAGAGTTGGAAGAGTGGGCTTTAGCCCGAACTTCGGGGTTCATACAGGCTTGGCTGTTCAGCCGAGCAGAGATAGTAGAGTTCAGTGCTGCCTCCAGCTGCAGACCCTCCTCTTCCTGCCCCAGGAAGTGTGCAGCTCTCTGCAGGCAGCCTGAGAAGCCATCCTGGAAGGGATGTTGCTTTTCTCTATCTTCACCTTTCTTTCTGTCCCCATCTCCAGTGTTCTGGAGAAAGAGAACAGTGTGTTTCAGGATCTCAGCTTTCTCCACCCTACGCTGAGTCACATCCTGTTGGAGAGAAAGAGAGGGCAGATTAATGCGCAGTCATGCTATACTTCTCAGAGGAGCTGACACCTGTATGAGCTTCATTTAGAGCAGAGTCAAGTTAGAATGGAACTTCATACCTGATGTAGTGGTCCCTGCAGCAGCAGGGTTCTCAGGCTCTCCAGACTGTGGTTCATTCTCTCTCTCCTACGTCTCTCCACCTGAGGCTTGAGGAGCTACAAGAGAAAGATGAAAGGAGATCAGACCAGGGAGATTAGACCAGTGTCTCTGGTAAACCAGTGTGTCTGAAACAGTCACTTTGTACAACAGTAAGGGCTCCTAAAACCTAAATCTATGTACATGGTAGGACTAGGTCCATAGGTACATTTTAGGAACAAATTGTTATTCCAATTTCTATAAAAAGCTAACAACTAAATAGGCGTACATGTTTTAGTTCAAATCGATTTTGTTTGACTAATATGTATTGCAGATATACTGATAAATATAATCACAACAAAGGTTAAATTCTTACCATTCTGTCAATTTCCCTGCTCTCTTTTTCCCCAAGTGGTTTCATCTTTGTTAATCAACAAGCGGCTGTTGTCCTTCATCCAGAGGTCAGAGAAGGTTCAGATGTAAATCATCAAGAAGAACAGTAGTATTTCTCTATTCTGTGTCACTGAATCTGGCATTCTGTCTCTGAACCTCTTTTAAGTCCATAGGAATAAGAGGTGACTCAGTACTCCTCCCATTGCCACCGGTAGCCGAACCCTGAGCTTCCCGGCACAAGCCTTGTACTGTTGAAATACAGTAGAGTAGCCTGTATAAGTTATAAATGTCATACAAAGTGAATTCGTGGAAGTCAGGATAGTCATAAGAAGGATAAATAGCATAATGGGGAGTACCAATCTGTAGGCACATTGAAACAGGCTGATGTCCAATATAACCCAGTGAAGTGATGAAAGTAGTTGGTTTTAAGTTAGTTTGACACAGATCATTGTCATGCTTTCTCACGGGGTCCCAGGTTTAACAACTTGTATATCAAATAGGACCTCATGGTGCTTCTGTAGAATCCATCACATCCGCAGTAAAAACCCCTGGGCACGTGTGTTAAAGCGCTAAAAAAAAGGCACGCGTATTGTAATTATAACAATGGAGGTGTAGGGGAGAGTCGACGAGTCTCCAGTGTGGCACGGATTTACAAATGAATTAAGTGACACCTCAGCCTCTCAAACACAGACAGGCACACGCACAGCCACACGGTATTGCCCATTCCAATTGGCACAACCTTTTACGCACAGAACCAACACGCGCTTCTGACTTTGTTAGTGGATGAATATTGCTTTAATACAATTGACTCTTACACTATTATTTAGATTTAATTATATTGTTATATTATCCTATGTTAATTAACATTTCAGAGGTCAATGTGTGCGCGTGAGAACTGGGAACCTGGGAATGCTCCACCAGGCAGTCGGTGGCGGTATTTGCCTAATGATGTACAATTTCTAACAGGTAATAAAGAACAAACTGTTGTCTATCCTACACCTTTTCCCAAGGGAACAATCTCAGGACAATTTCCCAGTGTATCACATCAGGGACCATATATGATTTTGGTCTCCTCATTTTCTTGGCTTGTCAATATAACTATTTCAGGTTAAAGGTTATATTTAAAAAATGCGGCCTTTACATGCTGTAAAAGGTACTTCGTCTGATAAAGGTAGTGTGATTTTTTAATATATTTTTTTACCTTTATTTAACCAGGCAAGTCAGTTAAAAACATATTCTTATTTTCAATGAAGGCCTAGGAACTGCCTGCAGAACGACAGATTTGTACCTTGTCAGCTCGGGGGTTTGAACTCGAAACCTTCCGGTTACTAGTCCAACGCTCTAAGCACTAGGCTACGCTGCCACCGTGTGAGTTTATAATATTGTTGGAATTAGTTGAGATTCCATCACAGAACATTCTAATAACCGAATAATATGGTGATACTGATGATGAACCACATTTGTTAAATATTATTAGCTCAGACTTACTAATATTAATGAATGTTAATTACGTTGGAATTCGCTTTCAGACTATAGGTTACTCTCAACATTTGAGAGTAAATCGTTCTATAGTTGTAAACGATCCTTACACCAAGGCTGTCTCACTGCTGTTTTAGGCATAATTTGTCATAAAGCCTATATAAAATATACTTTGGATAAAAAATACGTTTTTTTCAATTAAGGAAAAATAAATATTTTACCATGATCCTCTGATCAAAATACTGTGAATGAATAATCAATTCCAAATTCCAAGAGGAAGAGGAAGACATCATTTTTGTATAATGTCGAGAGAAAACCCCTTGTTTCCGTCATTCCGCATTTACTAGGTTTGTAAAACAGGCCCTAAAAACCTTCGTTTGAGTTTGAAGTGTGATTGGAGGACGCTGTCTCTGAACCCTTTGCTCTTCTTGACCGGGAGGTAACAGGTGTTAAAGCGCGTGGTCTCTTCGCACCTTTGACTTAAACACACACATGCCAGCTATCAATGAAATTAAAATCTATGAAAACTTTGCAGTACTTTTAACTGGCATCAGAACTTGACACCTTGAGTTGGTTGAATGGTAAATAAGTCATTTAATTATTGAATGTCTGACTGAGAAAGCAGATGACAACAATAACCAGAAACACATTTGACACTTTAATACATTACGGATTAAGATACCATTGAGACAATGCTTTTAAAGGAATGTGTTTTATTTGTATTTCAACATACAGGCCTATATATCTGGAAAAACAAAGGAACAAGTCACAGAATAAATTAATGTGCAAAAATAGACAAGATATCAGAGTACTACAACTTATACATAGTACATGTTGTAATACTAAAGTATAGAGAAATTGTACAATATTTTGAATTGATATATTCTTTGCAGTACAACCGTGTCATATAACTGCAAATCTATGGAGTCTCTGAGTCAGGTTTTCACAACACTGCATAAATTAATAACAACATAGCAACCTCAGCAGAAAAGGATGTGGCATCCTGGTTATCAGTTCATATTATATTAGAGTTGTTTTACAGTTCAATATCCCAATTCAGGCTCCTCTGCTAGATCAGGGCCAAGGCCTCCACACAGACTGGCTGCCTGGGAGGTTCTGGGATTGGGCTTCTTTGTCAGCGTGTCTGTGGGGCAGCTGGGGAGGTTTGGGATCTCCATGTCGGAGTGGAGCTCTGTGAGCATGAGACAGATTTCTCCTGTAGACTTCACAAAGCTGTTGTCTGTAGTGGGACTCCTG
The DNA here is from genome assembly GCF_021184085.1 of Oncorhynchus gorbuscha. Lineage (NCBI taxonomy): Eukaryota > Metazoa > Chordata > Actinopteri > Salmoniformes > Salmonidae > Oncorhynchus > Oncorhynchus gorbuscha. The sequence continues at coordinate 26,952,613 of NC_060192.1, forward strand.
TATCTTCATCAGGTGTGAGGACTGGTGGCACGTTGTGCTGGGCAGAGAGTTGGAAGAGTGGGCTTTAGCCCGAACTTCCGGGGTTCATACAGGCTTGGCTGTTCAGCCGAGCAGAGATAGTAGAGTTCAGTGCTGCCTCCAGCTGCAGACCCTCCTCTTCCTGCCCCAGGAAGTGTGCAGCTCTCTGCAGGCAGCCTGAGAAGCCATCCTGGAAGGGATGTTGCTTTTCTCTATCTTCACCTTTCTTTCTGTCCCCATCTCCAGTGTTCTGGAGAAAGAGAACAGTGTGTTTCAGGATCTCAGCTTTCTCCACCCTACGCTGAGTCACATCCTGTTGGAGAGAAAGAGAGGGCAGATTAATGCGCAGTCATGCTATACTTCTCAGAGGAGCTGACACCTGTATGAGCTTCATTTAGAGCAGAGTCAAGTTAGAATGGAACTTCATACCTGATGTAGTGGTCCCTGCAGCAGCAGGGTTCTCAGGCTCTCCAGACTGTGGTTCATTCTCTCTCTCCTACGTCTCTCCACCTGAGGCTTGAGGAGCTACAAGAGAAAGATGAAAGGAGATCAGACCAGGGAGATTAGACCAGTGTCTCTGGTAAACCAGTGTGTCTGAAACAGTCACTTTGTACAACAGTAAGGGCTCCTAAAACCTAAATCTATGTACATGGTAGGACTAGGTCCATAGGTACATTTTAGGAACAAATTGTTATTCCAATTTCTATAAAAAGCTAACAACTAAATAGGCGTACATGTTTTAGTTCAAATCGATTTTGTTTGACTAATATGTATTGCAGATATACTGATAAATATAATCACAACAAAGGTTAAATTCTTACCATTCTGTCAATTTCCCTGCTCTCTTTTTCCCCAAGTGGTTTCATCTTTGTTAATCAACAAGCGGCTGTTGTCCTTCATCCAGAGGTCAGAGAAGGTTCAGATGTAAATCATCAAGAAGAACAGTAGTATTTCTCTATTCTGTGTCACTGAATCTGGCATTCTGTCTCTGAACCTCTTTTAAGTCCATAGGAATAAGAGGTGACTCAGTACTCCTCCCATTGCCACCGGTAGCCGAACCCTGAGCTTCCCGGCACAAGCCTTGTACTGTTGAAATACAGTAGAGTAGCCTGTATAAGTTATAAATGTCATACAAAGTGAATTCGTGGAAGTCAGGATAGTCATAAGAAGGATAAATAGCATAATGGGGAGTACCAATCTGTAGGCACATTGAAACAGGCTGATGTCCAATATAACCCAGTGAAGTGATGAAAGTAGTTGGTTTTAAGTTAGTTTGACACAGATCATTGTCATGCTTTCTCACGGGGTCCCAGGTTTAACAACTTGTATATCAAATAGGACCTCATGGTGCTTCTGTAGAATCCATCACATCCGCAGTAAAAACCCCTGGGCACGTGTGTTAAAGCGCTAAAAAAAAGGCACGCGTATTGTAATTATAACAATGGAGGTGTAGGGGAGAGTCGACGAGTCTCCAGTGTGGCACGGATTTACAAATGAATTAAGTGACACCTCAGCCTCTCAAACACAGACAGGCACACGCACAGCCACACGGTATTGCCCATTCCAATTGGCACAACCTTTTACGCACAGAACCAACACGCGCTTCTGACTTTGTTAGTGGATGAATATTGCTTTAATACAATTGACTCTTACACTATTATTTAGATTTAATTATATTGTTATATTATCCTATGTTAATTAACATTTCAGAGGTCAATGTGTGCGCGTGAGAACTGGGAACCTGGGAATGCTCCACCAGGCAGTCGGTGGCGGTATTTGCCTAATGATGTACAATTTCTAACAGGTAATAAAGAACAAACTGTTGTCTATCCTACACCTTTTCCCAAGGGAACAATCTCAGGACAATTTCCCAGTGTATCACATCAGGGACCATATATGATTTTGGTCTCCTCATTTTCTTGGCTTGTCAATATAACTATTTCAGGTTAAAGGTTATATTTAAAAAATGCGGCCTTTACATGCTGTAAAAGGTACTTCGTCTGATAAAGGTAGTGTGATTTTTTAATATATTTTTTTACCTTTATTTAACCAGGCAAGTCAGTTAAAAACATATTCTTATTTTCAATGAAGGCCTAGGAAATGCCTGCAGAACGACAGATTTGCACCTTGTCAGCTCGGGGTTTGAACTCGAAACCTTCCGGTTACTAGTCCAACGCTCTAAGCACTAGGCTACGCTGCCACCGTGTGAGTTTATAATATTGTTGGAATTAGTTGAGATTCCATCACAGAACATTCTAATAACCGAATAATATGGTGATACTGATGATGAACCACATTTGTTAAATATTATTAGCTCAGACTTACTAATATTAATGAATGTTAATTACGTTGGAATTCGCTTTCAGACTATAGGTTACTCTCAACATTTGAGAGTAAATCGTTCTATAGTTGTAAACGATCCTTACACCAAGGCTGTCTCACTGCTGTTTTAGGCATAATTTGTCATAAAGCCTATATAAAATATACTTTGGATAAAAAATACGTTTTTTTCAATTAAGGAAAAATAAATATTTTACCATGATCCTCTGATCAAAATACTGTGAATGAATAATCAATTCCAAATTCCAAGAGGAAGAGGAAGACATCATTTTTGTATAATGTCGAGAGAAAACCCCTTGTTTCCGTCATTCCGCATTTACTAGGTTTGTAAAACAGGCCCTAAAAACCTTCGTTTGAGTTTGAAGTGTGATTGGAGGACGCTGTCTCTGAACCCTTTGCTCTTCTTGACCGGGAGGTAACAGGTGTTAAAGCGCGTGGTCTCTTCGCACCTTTGACTTAAACACACACATGCCAGCTATCAATGAAATTAAAATCTATGAAAACTTTGCAGTACTTTTAACTGGCATCAGAACTTGACACCTTGAGTTGGTTGAATGGTAAATAAGTCATTTAATTATTGAATGTCTGACTGAGAAAGCAGATGACAACAATAACCAGAAACACATTTGACACTTTAATACATTAAGGATTAAGATACCATTGAGACAATGCTTTTAAAGGAATGTGTTTTATTTGTATTTCAACATACAGGCCTATATATCTGGAAAAACAAAGGAACAAGTCACAGAATAAATTAATGTGCAAAAATAGACAAGATATCAGAGTACTACAACTTATACATAGTACATGTTGTAATACTAAAGTATAGAGAAATTGTACAATATTTTGAATTGATATATTCTTTGCAGTACAACCGTGTCATATAACTGCAAATCTATGGAGTCTCTGAGTCAGGTTTTCACAACACTGCATAAATTAATAACAACATAGCAACCTCAGCAGAAAAGGATGTGGCATCCTGGTTATCAGTTCATATTATATTAGAGTTGTTTTACAGTTCAATATCCCAATTCAGGCTCCTCTGCTAGATCAGGGCCAAGGCCTCCACACAGACTGGCTGCCTGGGAGGTTCTGGGATTGGGCTTCTTTGTCAGCGTGTCTGTGGGGCAGCTGGGGAGGTTTGGGATCTCCATGTCGGAGTGGAGCTCTGTGAGCATGAGACAGATTTCTCCTGTAGACTTCACAAAGCTGTTGTCTGTAGTGGGACTCCTGTATCTTCATCAGGTGTGAGGACTGGTGGCACGTTGTGCTGGGCAGAGAGTTGGAAGAGTGGGCTTTAGCCCGAACTTCGGGGTTCATACAGGCTTGGCTGTTCAGCCGAGCAGAGATAGTAGAGTTCAGTGCTGCCTCCAGCTGCAGACCCTCCTCTTCCTGCCCCAGGAAGTGTGCAGCTCTCTGCAGGCAGCCTGAGAAGCCATCCTGGAAGGGATGTTGCTTTTCTCTATCTTCACCTTTCTTTCTGTCCCCATCTCCAGTGTTCTGGAGAAAGAGAACAGTGTGTTTCAGGATCTCAGCTTTCTCCACCCTACGCTGAGTCACATCCTGTTGGAGAGAAAGAGAGGGCAGATTAATGCGCAGTCATGCTATACTTCTCAGAGGAGCTGACACCTGTATGAGCTTCATTTAGAGCAGAGTCAAGTTAGAATGGAACTTCATACCTGATGTAGTGGTCCCTGCAGCAGCAGGGTTCTCAGGCTCTCCAGACTGTGGTTCATTCTCTCTCTCCTACGTCTCTCCACCTGAGGCTTGAGGAGCTACAAGAGAAAGATGAAAGGAGATCAGACCAGGGAGATTAGACCAGTGTCTCTGGTAAACCAGTGTGTCTGAAACAGTCACTTTGTACAACAGTAAGGGCTCCTAAAACCTAAATCTATGTACATGGTAGGACTAGGTCCATAGGTACATTTTAGGAACAAATTGTTATTCCAATTTCTATAAAAAGCTAACAACTAAATAGGCGTACATGTTTTAGTTCAAATCGATTTTGTTTGACTAATATGTATTGCAGATATACTGATAAATATAATCACAACAAAGGTTAAATTCTTACCATTCTGTCAATTTCCCTGCTCTCTTTTTCCCCAAGTGGTTTCATCTTTGTTAATCAACAAGCGGCTGTTGTCCTTCATCCAGAGGTCAGAGAAGGTTCAGATGTAAATCATCAAGAAGAACAGTAGTATTTCTCTATTCTGTGTCACTGAATCTGGCATTCTGTCTCTGAACCTCTTTTAAGTCCATAGGAATAAGAGGTGACTCAGTACTCCTCCCATTGCCACCGGTAGCCGAACCCTGAGCTTCCCGGCACAAGCCTTGTACTGTTGAAATACAGTAGAGTAGCCTGTATAAGTTATAAATGTCATACAAAGTGAATTCGTGGAAGTCAGGATAGTCATAAGAAGGATAAATAGCATAATGGGGAGTACCAATCTGTAGGCACATTGAAACAGGCTGATGTCCAATATAACCCAGTGAAGTGATGAAAGTAGTTGGTTTTAAGTTAGTTTGACACAGATCATTGTCATGCTTTCTCACGGGGTCCCAGGTTTAACAACTTGTATATCAAATAGGACCTCATGGTGCTTCTGTAGAATCCATCACATCCGCAGTAAAAACCCCTGGGCACGTGTGTTAAAGCGCTAAAAAAAGGCACGCGTATTGTAATTATAACAATGGAGGTGTAGGGGAGAGTCGACGAGTCTCCAGTGTGACACGGATTTACAAATGAATTAAGTGACACCTCAGCCTCTCAAACACAGACAGGCACACGCACAGCCACACGGTATTGCCCATTCCAATTGGCACAAACTTTTACGCACAGAACCAACAGGCGCTTCTGACTTTGTTAGTGGATGAATATTGCTTTAATACAATTGACTCTTACACTATTATTTAGATTGAATTATATTGTTATATTAGCCTATGTTAATTAACATTTCAGAGGTCAATGTGTGCGCGTGAGAACTGGGAACCTGGGAATGCTCCACCAGGCAGTCGGTGGCGGTATTTGCCGAATGATGTACAATTTCTAACAGGTAATAAAGAACAAACTGTTGTCTATCCTACACCTTTTCCCAAGGGAACAATCTCAGGACAATTTCCCAGTGTATCACATCAGGGACCATATATGATTTTGGTCTCCTCATCTTGTTGGCTTGTCAATATAACTATTTCAGGTTAAAGGTTATATTTAAAAAATGCGGCCTATATTGAGCCACATGCTGTAAAATGTACTTCGTCTGATAAAGGTAGTGTGCATTTATAATATTGTTGGAATTAGTTGAGATTCCATCACAGAACATTCTAATAACCGAATAATATGGTGATATAGATAAATATATATACTGTTTAAGAAATATGTATTCCGTCCCCGACTTAAATCAATCGGATCGAGTCAGACTATTTTTAATATACACACATTGTAATTGTACTGATGATGAACCACATTTGTTAAATATTATTAGCTCAGACTTACTAATATTAATTAATGTTAATTACGTTGGAATTCTCTTTCAGACTATAGGATACTCTCAACATTTGAGAGTAAATCGTTCTATAGTTGTAAACCTTCCTTACACCAAGGCTGTCTCACTGCTGTTTTAGGCATAATTTGTCATAAAGCCTATATAAAATATACTTCGGATAAAAAATACGTTTTTTCAATTAAGGAAAAATAAATATTTTACCATGAACTACTGAATAAAATGCTGTGAATTAATGATTAATTCCTATATTCCAAGAAGTAGAGGAGGACATCATTATTCTAAGTCGAGAGAAACCGCCTGTTTCCGCCATTCCGCATTCTCTGGGGTTGTAAAAAAGTCCCTAAAAACCTTCGTTTGAGTTTGAAGTGTGATTGGAGGTCGTTGTCTCTGAACCCTTTGCTCTTCTTGACCGGGAGGTAACAGGTGTTAAAGCGCGTGGTCTCTTCGCACCTTTGACTTAAACACACACATGCCAGCTATCAATGAAATGAAAATCTATGAAAACTTTGCAGTACTTTTAACTGGCATCAGAACTTGACACTTTGAGTTGGTTTAATGGTAAATAAGTCATTTAATTATTGAATGTCTGACTGAGAAAGCAGATGACAACAATAACCAGAAACACATTTGACACTTTAATACATTACGGATTAAGATACCATTGAGACAATGATTTTAAAGGAATGTGTTTTATTTGTATTTCAACATACAGGCCTATATATCTGGAACAACAAAGGAACAAGTCACAGAATAAATTAATGTGCAAAAATAGACAAGATATCAGAGTACTACAACTTATACATAGTACATGTTGTAATACTAAAGTATAGAGAAATTGTACAATATTTTGAATTGATATATTCTTTGCAGTACAACATTGTCATATAACTGCACATCTATGGAGTCTCTGAGTCAGGTGTTCACAACACTGCATAAATTAATAACAACATAGCAACCTCAGCAGAAAAGGATGTGGCATCCTGGTTATCAGTTCATAGGATATTAGAGTTGTTTTACAGTTCAATATCCCAATTCAGGCTCCTCTGCTAGATCAGGGCCAAGGCCTCCACACAGACTGGCTGCCTGGGAGGTTCTGGGATTGGGCTTCTTTGTCAGCGTGTCTGTGGGGCAGCTGGGGAGGTTTGGGATCTCCATGTCGGAGTGGAGCTCTGTGAGCATGAGACAGATGTCTCCTGTAGACATCACAAAGCTGTTGTCTGTAGTGGGACTCCTGTATCTTCATCAGGTTTGAGGACTGGTGGCACGTTGTGCTGGGCAGAGAGTTGGAAGAGTGGACTTTAGCCCGAACTTCGGGGTTCATACAGGCTTGGCTGTTCAGCCGAGCAGAGAAAGTAGAGTTCAGTGCTGCCTCCAGCTGCAGACCCTCCTCTTCCTGCCCCAGGAAGTGTGCAGCTCTCTGCAGGCAGCCGGAGAAGCCATCCTGGAAGGGATGTTGCTTTTCTCCATCTTCACCTTTCTTCCTGTCCCCATCTCCAGTGTTCTGGAGAAAGAGAACAGTGTGTTCCAGGATCTCAGCTTTCTCCACTCTACGCTGAGTCACACCCTGTTGGAGAGAAAGAGAGGGCAGATTAATATACAGTCATGCTATACTTCTCAGAGGAGCTGACACCTGTATGAGCTGCATTTAGAGCAGAGTCAAGTTAGAGGTGAACATCATACATGATGTAGTGGTCCCTGCAGCAGCAGGGTTCTCAGGCTCTCCAGACTGTGATTTATTCTCTCTCTCCGACGTCTCTCCACCTGTAGCTTGAGGAGCTACAAGAGAAAGATGAAAGGAGATCAGACCAGGTAGATTAGACCAGTGTCTCTTGTAATCCAGTGTGTCTGAAACAGTCACTTTGTACAACAGTAAGGGCTCCTAAAATCTACATCTATGTACGTGGTAGGACTAGCTCCATAGGTGCATTTTAGGAACACACTGTTATTCCAATATCTGTTAACAAGCTGAGATCAGACAAGCTATGAACAAAATAGGCCTACATCTTTTAGTGAAAATCGATTGTTATTGACTAATAGGTATTACAGATATGCTGATGAATATAATCACTTCAAAGGTTCAAATTTTACCTTTCTGTCAGTTTTCCTGTTCTCTGTTCCCCCAAGTGGTTTCATCTTTGCTCATTAACAAGCTACTAATATCCTTAAATTGTGTATTTTTAAAGAGGTCAAAGAATGTCCACATGTAAATAATCAAGAAGAATAGTAGTATTTCTATGTGCTGTGTCTCTGAAGTTGAGCCTCGATATGGCATTTCTGTCTCTGGGCGACTTTTAAATTCATAGGAATAGGAGATGACTTTGGACTCCTCCCATTGCCACCGGTAGCCAATCCCTGAGCTTCCCCGCGCCTTGTACTGTTGAAGTACAGAAGAGTACCCTTTACAAGTTATACATGTCATACAAAGTGAATTCGTGGAAGAAGTCAGGATATTCATAAGCAGGATAAATAGCATAATTGGGTTTAAAAATCTTTAGGCCTATTGAAACGGACTGATAGCCAATGTAACACAGTGAAGCAAAGAGAGCAGTTGGTTGAAATTATTTCGACATTGCTCATTGTCTTCCTTTCGGACGCTGTCCCACGTTTAGCAACTTGTGTATCAAAGAGGACCTCATGGTGCTTCTGTAGAATCCATCACATCCGCAGTAACACCCGTGGGCATGTTTTCGAAAGCGCTAACAAATGGCACGCGTATTGTAATTACGAGAGAGGTGTTGGCGAGAGTGGACGAGTCTCCAGTGTGACACGGATTTACAACTTAATTAAGTGACACCTCAGCCTCTCAAACACACTGTCACACGCACAGCCAAAAGGTATTGCCCATTCCAGTTGCCACAGAATTTTACGCACAGACCCAACACGTGTTTTTGACTTCGTTTATTTTTTTTAACCCTTTATTTAACTAGGCAAGTCAGTTAAAAAAAACAAGTTCTTATTTACAATGACAAACTCCATCAACTGCCATGTTCAGAACGACGTATCATTTGACCAAGTCAATGAGCCAGCAACATTCCGGTTGTCAGTCCAACGCTCTAACCACTAGGCTACCTGTCGCTAGTAGATGAATATTGCTTTAATACAATTGACTATTAAATATATACTATTATTTAGATTGAATTATATTGTTATATTAGCCTATGTTAATTGACATTTCAGATGTCGATGTGTACCGGTGAGAATTGGGAACCTGGGAATGCTCCATCAGACAGTCAGTGGTGGCTTTTGCTAAATGATGTACAATTTCTAACAGGTAATAAAGAACAAACTGTTGTCTATCCTACACCTTTTCCCAAGGGAACAATCTCAGGATAATTTCCCAGTGTATCACATCAGGGACCATATATGATTTTGGTCTCCTCATTTTCTTGGCTTGTCAATATAACTACTTCAGGATAATCATTATGAAAAATGCGGCCTATATTGAGCCACATGCTGTAAAAGGTACTTCGTCTGATAAAGGTAGTGGGAATTTATAATATTGTTGGAGTTAGTTGAGATTCCATCACAGAACATTCTAATAACCGAATAATATGGTGATATAGATAAATATATATCCTGTTTAAGAAATATGTATTGCGTCCCCGACGTAAATTAATCGGATCAAGTCAGACTATTTTTAATATACACACATTGTAATTGTACTGATGATGAACAACATTTGTTAAATATTATTAGCTCAGACTTACTAATATTAATTATTGTTAATTACGTTGGAATTCGCTTTCAGACTATAGTTTACTCTCGATTTTTGAGAGTAAATCGTTCTATAGTTGTAAACGTTCCTTACACCAAGGCTGTCCCACTGCTGTTTTAGGCATAATTTGTTATAAAGCCTATATAAAATATACTTCGAATAAAACAATACGTTTTTTTAAATTAAGGAAAAATAAATATTTTACCATGAACCTCTGAATAAAATGCTTGGGAATGAATGATTCACTCCTATATTCCAAGAGGTAGAGGAGGACATCATTTTTCTAAGTCGAGAGAAACCCCTTGTTTCCGTCCTACCGCATTCTCTCGGGTTGTAAAAAAAAGGCCCTAAAAACTTTCGTTTGAGTTTGAAGTGTGATTGGAGGTCGCTGTCTCTGAACCCTTTGCTCTTCTTGACCGGGAGGTAACAGGTGTTAAAGCGCGTGGTCTCTTCGCACCTTTGACTTAAACACACACATGCCAGCTATCAATGACATGAAAATCTATGAAAACTTTGCAGTACTTTTAACTGGCATCAGAACTTGACACCTTGAGTTGGTTGAATGGTAAATAAGTCATTTAATTATTGAATGTCTGGCTGAGAAAGCAGATGACAACAATAACCAAAAACACATTTGACACTTTAATACATTAAGGATTAAGATACCATTGAGACAATGATTTTAAAGGAATGTGTTTTATTTGTATTTCAACATACAGGCCTATATATCTGGAAAAACAAAGGAACAAGTCACAGAATAAATTAATGTGCAAAAATAGACAAGATATCAGAGTACTTCAACTTAGTACATGTTGTAATACTAAAGTATAGAGAAATTGTACAATATTTCGAATTGATATTTTCTTTGCAGTAAAACATTGTCATATAACTGCAAATCTATGGAGTCTCTGAGTCCGGTGTTCACAACACTGCATAAATTAATAACAACATAGCAACCTCAGCAGAAAAGGATGTGGCATCCTGGTTATCAGTTCATAGGATATTAGAGTTGTTTTACAGTTCAATATCCCAATTCAGGCTCCTCTGCTAGATCAGGGCCAAGGCCTCCACACAGACTGGCTGCCTGGGAGGTTCTGGGATTGGGCTTCTTTGTCAGCGTGTCTGTGGGGCAGCTGTGGAGGTTTGGGATCTCCATGTCGGAGTGGAGCTCTGTGAGCATAAGAAAGATGTCTCCTGTAGACTTCACAAAGCTGTTGTCTGTAGTGGGACTCCTGTATCTTCATCAGGTTTGAGGACTGGTGGCACGTTGTGCTGGGCAGAGAGTTGGAAGAGTGGGCTTTAGCCAGAACTTCGGTGTTCATACAGGCATGGCTGTTCAGCCGAGCAGAGAAAGTAGAGTTCAGTGCTGCCTCCAGCTGCAGACCCTCCTCTTCCTGCCCCAGGAAGTGTGCAGCTCTCTGCAGGCAGCCTGAGAAGCCATCCTTGAAGGGATGTTGCTTTTCTCCATCTTCACCTTTCTTCCTGTCCCCATCTCCAGTGTTCTGGAGAAAGAGAACAGTGTGTTCCAGGATCTCAGCTTTCTCCACTCTACGCTGAGTCACACCCTGTTGGAGAGAAAGAGAGGTTAGATTAATGCACAGTCATGCTGTACTTCCCAGAGGAGCTGACACCTGTATGAGCTGCATTTAGAGCAGAGTCAAGTTAGAGGTGAACTTCATACCTGAAGTAGTGGTCCCTGCAGCAGCAGGGTTCTCAGGCTCTCCAGACTGTGGTTCATTCTCTCTCTCCGACGTCTCTCCACCTGAGGCTTGAGGAGCTACAAGAGAAAGATGAAAGGAGATCAGACCAGGGAGATTAGACCAGTGTCTCTGGTAAACCAGTGTGTCTGAAACAGTCACTTTATACTACAGTAAGGGCTCCTAAAACCTAAATATATTTACATCATAGGACTAGTTACTTTGGTACATTTTAGGAACACATTGTTATTCCAATTTCAGTCAACAAGCTAACAACAAAATAGGCCTACATTTTTTGTTAAAATCGATTTTGATTGACTAATATGTATTACAGATATACTGATGAATGTTGTCGTTTCAAATTTTACCTTTCTGTCAATTTTCCTGTTCTCTTTTTCTTCAAGTGGTTTCATCTTTCTTAACGAACAAGCTGCTCTTTTCCTTAAAAAGTGTATTTCCAGAGTTCAGAGAATGTCCAGATGTAAATAATCAAGAAGAACAGTAGTATTTCTCTGTGCTGTGTCTCTGAAGAAGAATCACAATATGGCATTTCTGTCTCTGGACGACTTTTAAATTCATAGGAATAGGAGATTACTTTGGACTCCTCCCATTGTCACCGGTAGCCAATCCATGAGCTTCCCCGCGCCTTGTACTGTTGAAATACAGTAGAGTACCCTTTACAAGTTATACATGTCATACAAAGTGAATTCATAGAAGACGTCAAGATAGTCATACGGAGGGTAAATAGCATAATGTTGTGTAAAAATGTAGGCCTATTGAAACGGACTGATGGCCAATGTTACCCAGTGAAGTGTTGAGAGCTGTTGGTTTAAATTATTTCGACACAGATCATTGTCGCGCTTTCTCACGCTGTCCCACGTTTAACAACTTGTGTTAGAGGCCCAAAGAGGACCTCGTGGCACTTCTGTACAAGCCATCACATCCGTGGTAACACCAGTGGGCACGTGTATGAAAGCACTAAGAAATGGCACGCGTATTGTAATTACAAGAGAGGTGTAGGCGAGAGTTGACGAGTCTCCAGTGTGACACGGATTTACAAATGAATTAAGTGACACCTCAGTCTCTTAAATACAGACAGGCACACGCACAGCCACAATGGCCTATTCCATTTGGCAAAACATTTTATGCACAGACCTTTTTTGACGTATTTATACAGACAAGCTGAGGATGTTACGTAGCTAACTACACTCCCCTACGTATTTATTTGGAAAGTGAAGCTAAAACTTTTTATTTGGCTCTATTCTTTTGGATTTCACATCAAATGTTTAATATGAGGCGACAATAGAGCCTGTAGAATGTCATCTTTTATTTGAGGATATTTTCATACATATCTGTTTTACCGTTTACAAATTAAAGCACTTTATGTATCTGGTCCCCTCATTTGAAGGTGTCATAAGTATTTGGACAAATTATCTTATATTTATTACATTTAATCAAACGTTTAGTATTTTGTCCCATATGTTACAGCTCACAATGACGACATCAAGCTTTTGACTCTACAAACTTGTCTTGTTGCATGCAATGAATGGTAAATAATGTATTGTGTAATTTTGGAGTCACTTTTTTATTTAAAATAAGAATAGAATATGTTTCTGAACAGTTGTACATGAATGGGTGCTACCATGGTTACGGATACTCATGAATGAATCATGAATAATGATGAGTGAGAAAGTTACAGAGGCATGAATAGCATAACCCCCCCCCCCCCCAAAAAAAGAAATACTAAACTCCCCTTTTATTGGTAATGGTGGGCAGTGGCATATCCAGGAGGTGACACAGGGTGGCCACCGCTCCACTTATATCTGTGACCCCCCAGAAATTCAGAGATCTGATAGGTCGTCTCTGAATATAGCCTGTAGATCATTTTGACCAAGACACTCGCCGACAGCATCAATCATGTCATCTTTGTTGGCCAAACAGCATCAACTACATGGGCTACAGATACTAAGACAGAGAAGTGTTTGCCTTGCTCGGATGCTTTTTCTTGTGAAATAGATTCAGCCTCTTGCGAATTGAAGGAAAGTTATTAAACACTGATAGACATGAACGAGAAATAATTGTATAAGTTTGTTTCTTTTTTATGGTCATTTTATGGGGGGAAGCCTGGCATCCCATGAATACAAGCCACTTTGTAGGCTGAATGTCATTACACTAATGGTGTTGACAATATATGTCCTTTTCCACTAAAATGGGATGCTAAACTTATTTTGGAATACATTTTATTGACAATCAAATTAAAACATCATGACTGGTTGTGTTCAGGACACATTAGAAGGTATTACATTTTTACATTTAATTGACATGCCTTTACTATAATGCCCATATAAAGCGACAGTAGATCGTGCACGTGCATACATAAATAGAGAACCCCGAATGTCACAGTATAATTCGCACTCCGGATAGCACTTTCAGGTAATTTTACTGATACCCTTATTTAAATATCTGCCCTGGAATGCATACACGGTAACATTTAATTTTATTTAACTAGTCAGTTAAGAACACATTCTTATTTACAATGAGAGCATAGCAAAAGGCCTCCCGCGGAGATGGGGGCTGGGATTAAAAATAAAATACAAATATAGGATAAAACACACATCACGAAATGAGAGACAACACAACATTACATAAGGAGAGACCTAAGACAATAACATAACAAGGCAGCAACAAATGACAACACAGCATGGTAGCAACACAACATGACAACAACATGGTAGCAACACTTCATGGCAGCAGCACAACATGGTAGCAGCACAACATGGTACAAACATTATTGGGCACAGACAACAGCACAAAGGGCAATAAGGTAGAGACAACAATACATAACGCAAAGCAGCCACAACTGTCAGTAACAGTGTCCATGATTGAGTCTTTGAACAAAGAGATGGAGAAAAAACTGTCCAGTTTGAGTGTTTGTTGCAGCTCGTTCCAGTCGCTAGCTGCAGCGAACTGTAAAGAGGAGCGACCCTGGGATGTTTGTTTTGGGGACCTTTAACAGAACGTGACTGGCAGAACGGGTGTTGTATGTGGAGGATGAGGGCTGCAGTATATATCTCAGATAGAGGGGAATGAGACCTAAGAGGGTTTTATAAATAAGCATCAACCAGTGGTTATTGCGACAGGTATACAGAGATGACCAGTTTATAGAGGAGTACAGAGTGCAGTGATGTGTCCTATGAGGAGCATCGGTGGCAAATCTGTTGGCCGAATGGTAAAGAACATCTAGCCAGTCGAGAGCACCCTTACCTGCCGATTACATTTTTAAATTGGAATCTTAACTTATTTAACTAGGCAAATTCTTATTCGAAATGAGAGCCTAGGTACAGTGGATTAACTGCCTGTTCAGGGGGAGAAAGACAGACTTGTACCTTATCAGCTCGGGGATTTGAACTTGCAACCTTCCGGTTACTAGGCCAACGCTCTAAACACTAGGTTACCCTGCCGCCCTTACCCTGACGATCTATAAATTATATCTCCGTAATCTAGCATGGGTAGGGTGGTCATCTGAATCAGGGTTAGTTTGGCAGCAGGGGTGAAAGAGGAGCAATTACGATAGAGGAAACCTAGTCTAGATTTAAATTTAGCCTGCAGCTTTGATATGTGCTGAGAGAAGGACAGTGTATGTCTAGCCATTCTCCCAAGTACTTGTATGAGGTGACTACCTCTAAACCCTCAGAGGTAGTAGTCACACCTGTGGGTAGAGGGGCATTCTTCTTACCAAACCACATTACCTTTGTTTTGGAGTGTTGAACACTAAGCAAGCTTTGTTGTAGAGCCTTTAACACAAAATCCGGGGAGGGGTCAGCGGAGTATAAGACTGTATCATCTGCATATAAATGAATGAGAGAGCTTCCTACGGCCTGAGCTTGTTGTTGATGTAAATTGAGCGTGGGGCCTAGGATCGAGTCTTGGGTTACAGGCAGTGGCTGTGACAGCAGATGTTCTGACTTTATACACTGCACTCTTTGAGAGAGGTAGTTAGCAAACCAGACCAAAGGCCCCTCAGAAACCAGTCAGTTGATTGTTGACAGGTTTTCCCAACACTTTTGATAAACAGGGCAAAATAGAAATAGGCCTATAACAGTTAGTATCAGCTTGATCTCCCCCTATTAATAACGACTATTAACGAGTAATAATGATCCACAATCATGGTAGAATCCACATGAATGTAGAAGTGTTCAGAAACATATTATATTCTTATTTACAATAAAAGTGACTTCAAAATGACACAATACATCCTTTACCATTCATTTCTATTGGTCACAACATCATTTGAAACACAACCAAGACAAACTGAAAATGCATGCAAGAAGTTTGTGGAGTCACAAGTTTGGTAGTCATTGCATGCTATGAATATGGGACCAAATACTAAACTTTAGACTACTTTAATACACATCGCCTATATTAATACAAATAAGTGAATTTGTCCAAATATTTATGACACCTTCAAATGGGGGGGGGGTGAGATTATTTAATTTCTAAATTGTGAAAATGACATTCTGTACTGTTCTAAAATCTCAAATCTGGAGTACAGAATGTTTTACCTTCACTGTCCAAATAAATACGTAGAGGAGTGTATGTGGTAAATAATTGTATTCAGGTGTAATTATATTTCAACTGAATTTACATTTAAAGGGAAACGTGTGCTGTGGGAACCATCGCACTTCCAGTGGCAACACGTCGTCGCTAAATGATGTACAAATTCTAGCAGGTAATGTGTTAAACGTAAAACTTTCCCAAGGGAAAGGGCTGAGTGACATCTTCCCAGACTGTCACATCTGCGAACAGCAAAGTGAATTTGGTCAAAGTTCTAAAGTATAGGCCTAACATAGCAATTGAATGCATTAAACCACCACAGAAAAACGCGCGAAACATACAGTGAATGCTGTGAAGAGTGCCATGCTTAACAATCTGGATCTAAAAACCAAACAAATATGAATTCATCTAATTTCAAGAGTTTTACGTTTGCCTATAATATTGAGAAAAACGAATATTGCAATTGTTCACATGAATCTACTTTTGTGCTATAAGATCTTGTTGAGGGATCACCATTGGTCTCTCAAGTGTTCATACCGCCCTCTTGCGCTGTCGCTAATAACTTGAGGATCAAAGTAACCTCATGCATCTGAGGCACACGCTGTCCTAAACAAACCAACCATGGCACGTGTGTGTGATAGACAAATGTCGTGCGTACGGGAGAGGTGTTGGTGACAGTTGAGAAGTGAGATTATTGGCGAGAGTCGACCATCAGTCTCCACGGCACACGCAGCACCAAATGGTATTACGCATTCCAATTACGCTCAGATTCAATAGCTTAAAGCTTTTCGATGTTGATCAATTCAGACAGGATGAATATTGACATAATATGTAACTTTGTGATAGGCTACATGTTGTATGTAATAATAGTCTAACGTTATGTTTAGCCTACATTTATTAAGAGGACAGTGTGTGCTATGGGAAACATCGCACCTCAGTCATTGGCGACACTTGTCTTCTAAATTATGTACAAATTCTAACAGGTAGGCTCATAAACAAATGTGTAAATCCTATAGTTTTTCCCAAGGGAATGGGCCGAGGGACATTTTCCCAGTCTGTGACATTAGAACAGCTAAATGAATTTGGTCCACTCACCTTAGAAAGTACGGGCCAATCTCGTTGCTCCCGAGTCGCGGAGCAGTTTTAGGCACTGCACCTCAGTGCCTTCGGGGTCCAAACAGATTTGATTGGCTTCCAGGCTGTATCACAACCGGCGGTGATTGGGAGTCCCATAGGGCGAAGAACAATTGGCCCAGCGTCGATAGTGTTTGTCCCGGGCAGGCCGTCATTTTAAATAAGAATTTGTTCTGAACTGACTTGCCAGTTAAATAAATATACAAACACAACAACCCAGGCACGTGTGTGTGAAAAACAACTTCAACTTCTGAGTTTGACATTAAATGTGACCCCCAGACTGACAAGGCAGAACGATATTATGGCATTCTGCGCAGAATTCAATAAGCTATTCCAACCATATGCTGAATGGGTGTTAATTGAACTGATTGTGTGAGTTGTGTCAGGACATTTGATTCCAGGGTCAGAGGGTCGACATGTGCGTGTGGGAACAAACACACCTATCAGAACGTTAGCCGCAGCACTTTGATATCATATTATTTGACTTTTTATTAAATGTATTTAACTAGGCAAGTCAGTTAAGAACACATTCTTATTTACAAATGACGGCCTACCCAGCCAAACCGAACCTGGGCAAATTGTCCGCTGTCCTATGGGACTCGTGATCACGGCCGGTTGTGATACAGCCCGCCTGAGTGTCGCCGCGCCTCTCACTGAATAATATACATATTCTAACAGTTAATAAACCACAACTCCTGCCCTTTCCCGTGAGAGAGTGAGCGGCAGGTATCCTAGTGGTTAGAGCATTGGGCCAGTAACCTGAAAGGTTGCTATATCGAATCCAAAGTAAAAGTCTGTCGTGCTCTGTTAACCCACTAGGCCGTCATTGTAAATAAGAATTTGTTCTTAAACCGAGTTAAATAAATAAAAATAGGGAGATTGTTAACATTATCCCAGCATGTCACCACAGGCATGGTCATTTGTGCGAAATGTTCCGATGAAGCCTCGACACAAACAATTAACGGGATATCATCAAGAAGATATTTGACGTCCCATCTTGTAACCTTTCCTTTAAAAAGTTTTAGCATGTATGTTATACTGTTATTTAAAACCTACTGTGCTATTTTCTGGATATTTTTGAGAGTATCAATTTGGTGCTTGTCCCATTTGGTCATTTCTTGGTTGGTGAGCGGACCCCAGACCTCAGGACCGTAACCATAGATGGTAGTGCTATTCTCAAATCTCGTGTATATCAAATTTCCCACGGCTCATATGTGTCTATCATGTTGATTAATAGCGCAACCTCACCTGTAGCAGATGGTTAGTATGGCACGCTCACACCAGGTGTGGCTATTGTAATGCGTAAATTGGCACTTACATGGAATGTATACATCATAAAGGCGAGTGTGTTCGAGTTGGTGTGATTGTGTTCATTCTGACACTTTTTCAGCCACAGTATTTCTCTGTTCCCACGAGAAAACCAACGTTCCCAGGGCACTCTTGTCTAAAAGGACAATTTGGCACATACGTATGAATTTATGCTACACTGCTATGGATAGTCAAAATACCCCCTATGATGCATTGAGTGTGAAGACACTCCCACCAACTCAATATAGTATTCCAGCTATTCCAACATTTTGTTCCAAATTGGTCCTATATTTACATAAAACAATCACTGCTTTACTGGTCAATTGCGCCAATAATGTCATAAACATATTATAGTCAATGCCAAATAAAGGTAAAAAAAGTCTAACCCTGGCATTTATACGTCATAACATAATACTGTATAGCATATGGCTGCGTCTTATGGTGGGGGGTCATTTTATATACATTTTTGTAAAAACAAAATATATATATAATAATAATAATGCACCGAATCACACAGCCTACGCTTCTTCGTCAGCCATATCTACAAGTTAGGATGAAGATATGGGCTATATGGACTCTACTCTCATTATAAATGTTTATGCTGTGTATATATATATATATATATATATATATATATATATATATATATATATAGACCATTCCAAGGAGGCACATTGATTTACTAGATAGATTACAGTAGCAGAAAACAGCTCATGTATTTATTATTTTGCTAATATATTTATTTTCTCCATATCTTTGAACATATAATCATTTTTGTGAGTATCAAGAAGGGGTAAGTGCAGTTAGCATAAGGTCGTGAACGACATTGTCACCTTTCAACCAATGACAATCGGTCTGCTTGACCTTATAAATAGCCTGCGGGCTCAAATGATAATAAACCAGTCCCGAGCGAGTGTGGAGACTTTCTTTTCAGCTTGACCTGGCCGGATTGGATGAATTTATCGTTTTCTTTTTGGAAAAGTCGTCTTTATTAATATAGGCCTACTCTTCTTCACCGAGTAAAGTTGGAGAGATCAAACATGGATAATCGTAAAGCCTTAAAGAGGGTAAGTTCAGACCCTGCGTAGAATGTATATTTCAACTAGTTCATCTATATATTTCGGTGTCCGTGAATTGGTTTTGGATTTGGTTTTGTTGAAATAACTTATTATTATTATTATTATTTTCTAGGTTCTAAAACCGGTGATTGAAAAGAAGAGGCGAGATAGGATAAATCAAGGTTTGGATGAGCTAAGGACTATTCTGCTAAGCAAAACTTCTGACATGGTGAGCGGAGTTGGCCACAGCTTTTCTAGTTGCGTCTGAAATCAGCTCCTTGTGTGTCCCTCTTGTATGAATGAGCCCACTGGACACAGAAGTCAAATCCACGTTGGTTCAACCTAACGTTATTGAAATGGCGTGGAAACAACGTTGATTCAACCAGTGTGTGCCCACTGGGAGGGGGGAAATAATAAACAGCAGGGAACCGATAAGTTGTATATTAATAATAGACGTTGTCAACTTATTAATGACTTTTCAAACAGACCATAACACCGCAAACAAACCAGACTCTTGGGAATGCTATGGAGAAATGGTGTTGCGGGAAACTTCGAGTTTTACCCACGTATCCTAATCTATGTTCTCAATTGAATGGAATTGAAAACGGGACTTGGTGTCTGTCAGGAACTTTATAGGCACCTCTGTGGCATATATGTTGTTTAAATTTGTCTTAAAAATATAAGATTTTAGCATAAAATCATAATTACTTCCATACCAAAATGAGTCCTTCAAAATTAAAATGTGAAATATTGTGCGCAATGGCTGTGCATTATGCCGTGTTCAGTAGGATTATTCTTTCTCTCTCACAGCGGCTGAAAAATCCGAAATTAGAAAAGGCTGAAATTTTAGAGTTGACCGTGGATTACATACGAAGAAAATCAAATGGGCATGACAGCAAAGGTATCTATCAATCCATTAAAAAAATAGTTTTAAGGTGTGGGTTTGTTATTTAATTTATTTCAGAAATGGTAAATGAAATACGCCCCCAAATTGCTGATATAGACACAACATGGTTGATATTAATGTGAGTGCTAATAATTTTTTTCTCTCTCCCCAAAACCTCCCTATGTCTCCTCTACACACACGCACACGTACACGCACACGCACACGCACACGCACACGCACACGCACACGCACACACACACACACACACACACACACACACACACACACACACACACACACACACACACACACACACACACACACACACACACACACACACACACACACACTATTGGCTTTTGCTAATTGTTTTGACTACTCTCCCATTGATTCTCCATACTGTTCTCTCTCTGTCCACTTTTGAATGATCTTTTATCACATGCTCATCTTCCTCTCTGGATTCTTCGCTTTCTGTCCTCTTTTCTCTTTCCGTCCTCTCTCCACTTTCTGTCCTCTCTTCTCTTTCTGTCCTCTTCTCTTTCTGTCCTCTCTTCACATTCTGTCCTCTCTTCTCTTTCTGTCCCCTCTCCACTTTATGTCCTCTCTTCTCTTTCTGTCCTCTCTTCTCTTTCTGTCCTCTCTCCACTTTCTGTCCTCTCTTCTCTTTCTATCCTCTCTTCTCTTTCTGTCCTCTCTTCTCTTTCTGTCCTCTCTCCACTTTCTGTCCTCTCTTCTCTTTCTCTCCTCTCTTCTCTTTCTGTCCTCTCTCCACTTTCTGTCCTCTCTTCTTTTTCTGTTATCTCTTCTCTTTCTGTCCTCTCTTCTCTTTCTGTCCTCTCTCCACTTTCTGTCCTCTCTTCTCTTTCTGTCCTATCTTCTCTTTCTGTCCTTCTTCTCTTTCTGTCCTCTCTCCACTTTCTTTTCTCTTCTCTCTCTCTCTCCACTTTCTGTCCTCTCTTCTGTCCTCTTTTCTCTTTCTGTCCTCTCTTCTCTTTCTGTCCTCTCTCCACTTTCTGTCCTCTCTTCACTTTCTGTCCTCTCTTCTCTTTCTGTCCTTTCTCCACTTTCTGTCCTCTCTTCTCTTTCTGTCCTCCCTTCTCTTTCTGTACTCTCTTCTCTTTCTGTTCTCTCTTCGCTTTTTGTCCTCTCTTCTCTTTCTGTCCTCTCTTCTCTTTCTGTCCTCTCTCGTCTTTCTGTTCTCTCTTCTCTTTCTGTTCTATCTTCTCTTTCTCTCCTCTCTTCTCTTTCTGTTATCTCTTTTCTTTCTGTCCTCTCTTCTCGTTCTGTCTTCTCTCCACTTTCTGTCCTCTCTTCTCTTTCTGTCCTATCTTCTCATTCTGTCTTCTCTTCTCATTCTGTCTTCTCTTCTCTTTCTGTCCTCTCTTCTCTTTCTGTCCTCTCTTCTCTTTCTGTTCTTTCTTCTCTTTCTGTTCTCTCTTCTCTTTCTGTTCTC
This sequence comes from Oncorhynchus gorbuscha, assembly GCF_021184085.1. Lineage (NCBI taxonomy): Eukaryota > Metazoa > Chordata > Actinopteri > Salmoniformes > Salmonidae > Oncorhynchus > Oncorhynchus gorbuscha. The sequence continues at coordinate 26,974,279 of NC_060192.1, forward strand.
TCTTCTCTTTCTGTCCTCTCTTCTCTTTCTGTCCTCTCTTCTCTTTCTGTTATCTCTTCTCGTTCTGTCTTCTCTCCACTTTCTGTCCTCTCTTCTCTTTCTGTCCTATCTTCTCATTCTGTCTTCTCTTCTCATTCTGTCTTCTCTTCTCGTTCTGTCCTCTCTTCTTTTTCTGTCCTCTCTTCTCTTTCTGTTCTTTCTTCTCTTTCTGTTCTCTCTTCTCTTTCTGTTCTCTCTTCTCTTTCTGTTCTCTCTTCTCTTTCTGTTCTCTCTTCTCTTTCTGTCCTCTCTTCTCTTTCTGTCCTCTCTTCTCTTTCTGTTCTCTCTTCTCTTTCTGTCCTTTCTTCTCTTTCTGTTCTCTCTTCTCTTTCTGTTCTCTCTTCTCTTTCTGTCCTCTCTTCTCTTTCTGTTCTGTCTTCGCTTTCTGTCCTCTCTTCTCATTCTGTTCTCTCTTCTCTTTCTGTTCTCTCTTTGCTTTCTGTCCTCTCTTCTCTTTCTGTCCTCTCCTTCTCATTTACTCCCTGTATTGCCTGGCTCTCACTATTGACCAACACTAGCCTTCACAGAAAAGTCCATGAAAGAGTCCTCTGCTCCAGTGACTAGTGCTGTGAGTTCCCAATGGACAGGCCCCATACATGAGAAAACACAGCCCCTACCCAACCCTGTCTATAGTGCAGGTTTCACAGAGTGCATCTCCCGCCTGTGCAACTACATCGACAGCGTGGACCTATCCCAGAGAGAGAGCTTTGTCCAGGGACTTAGGGACCACCTGGATACCCACAGTGCCTGCCCTCTGGGGAAGGTGCAGAGCCCGACCTTCCCCCTGGACTTCCAGCCCTGGGGCCCTGCAGCAGAAGGACCATGCTTCCTGGGCAGAGTGAAAAACAGGAAGGAGAGCACAGTGATGGGGCATCAACGAGCCAGCAGGGAGGCCACTTTCCCTTATATTAACACCTCTCTTCCCATCTATCCCAACACCTTTGTGCTCCACCACCCCCACCCTACCCAACACCTCTCACACCCATACCCATCTCCCCCTTACTCCCTCTCACCCCCACCCTCCCCCTGTTACTCAAACTCCTCGCCAGCTTTCACCACTACCCCTCCATACCTCTCCATGCCATGCCACTTCCCCTTCCCTCCTTCCCCCTCTCTTCGTCCATCAGATTCCTTGTCACCCCCCTCTCACTCTACATCTCGGCCCGTGGTGCCTCTGATACCAGCCCATCCTCCCCTGGTGTCCAGTCCCCCCACCCTTCTAAGTCTCTCTGGCCCTGTACCTGTAGGCCCAACAAGGACTCTGAGGCGGTCACTATTTCAGATCCAGCCCCAGGTAGTATGGAGGCCCTGGTCCTGATATGTGGAGGAGAAGGGTGGTATAAATACACACAGGACACACACACGTGTCTCTGTGTTCTGAGAAAATCTTTACGTAAACCTAGCCATCCAGATCATCATGGGACATGTTCAGAACAACATTCATGTTTCCTATCAAGCAGTGTGTGGTGAGGGCCGGCTAAGAGAAAAAGATGTGGAGGTCAAGGACAATCCAACATTTTCTGAAAACCTGTCACTGTCACTTTAAAAGGCCTGTTTAACAGACTGAAGAATTCTCTGTTTTATGACATTTTCTTCAGAGTTCCTGGAGCTCCTCTTTATTTTCTTGTAGTGAACAATTAATTTCTTATTTTACATTCCTATACAGTTATTCCCTGTCTCCGGTTCTTTCCTAAATTATAAATCATGTAAAGTATTGTAAATATATTTATGTTTTATCATGTACAAAGTCTTGTAAATAAACTCATGAGAATAATGTTCTTATATTGTTAACTTGCTTCATTTCCAACTTGTCTCACTGCCTGTCAGTGCTAATGTAACCAACTCAGTAGAACATTTAAACTGAATAAAACTGGATTTTGCATTAGAAATGTAATCACTGTAAGGCCCTAATTATCAAAACCATGATAATAACACTAGTATGGTGTTAAGTGCCAGATATAACTGCTAGTTAGGCTATACGTATGGTTGAGATATGTGTCATGGTTTAAGATTATTGTAGATGGCATCAAAAGCCATAATCTCTTATTAATGTCTCCAATGAACATGAACAACGCTGGAGTATTCACCCCCTTGGCATTGTTTCCCTATTTTGTTGCATTACAAGCTGCAATTTAACTTGGATTTCATATAATGGACATACACCAAATAGTCCAAATGGGTGAAGTGAAATTTAAAAAAATGACTTGTTTAGATTTTTTAACGAAAAAGTGGTATGAAGCCCCTAAATAAGGTCTTTCTTTGCAGCACTTGACCATATGACTGGACAATAATCAAGATAAGATCAAACTAGAGCCTGCAGGACTTGCTTTGTGGAGTGTGGTGTCGAAAAAACAGATGATCTGATTTGTACCTTGTCAGCTCAGGGGTTTGAACTCGCAACCTTCCTTCTGGGGAGAGGTCGCAACCGACCTCTCCCCAGCTATACAATGTGTAACCTTTATTTAACTAGGCGAGTCAGTTAAGAACAAATTCTTATTTACAAACATTGAACCTATAAGTTTTGACCATGACAGTTTACAATCTGGTCTCCTCAACTTGTTAAACAGCCACACCCTTCATTAACAGAGGCAGGGTAGCCTAGTGGTTAGAGCATTGGACTAGTAACCGGAAGGTTGCGAGTTCAAACCCCTGAGCTGACAAGGTACAAATCTCTCATTCTGCCCCAGAACAAGCAGTTAACCCACTGTTCCTAGGCTGTCGTTGAAAATAAGAAATTGTTCTTAACTGGCTTGCCTGGTAAAAGAAAAGAAAAAAAATTCAGCTAAGGTCTATATTTTAGGCAATGATTTGTACCAAATACAATGTTCTTACTTTTAGAGATGTTCAGGACCAATTTATTACTGGCCACCCAATCCAAAAACAGACTGCAACTCTTTGTTAAGGGTTTCAGTGATTTCATTAGTTTGATTGCTGATGCGTATATGGTTGAATCCTCAGCATACTTTGACACACATGCTTTGTTCAATGCCAGTGTCTTTGGTAAAAATATAAAACAGTAGAGGGCCTAGAGAGCTGCCCTGCGGGACACCACAGTTGATATATTTGACATTAGAGAAGCTTCCATTAAAGAAAACTCTCTGAGTTAAATTAGATAGATAGCTCTCAACCCACCATATGGCACAAGTTCTCAACAACAGGTTACAGTCAACAATATTAAAGGCTGCACTAAAATATAACAGTACAGATCCCACAATCTTCTTTTTATCAATTTCCTTGAACCAACCATCAGTCATTTATGTCAGTGCAGTACATCTTGAGTGTCCTTCTCCACAAGCATGCTGAAAGTCTGTTGTTAATTTGTTAACAGAGAAGTAGCATTGTATTTGGGATGACACAATTTTTTCCAACATTTTGCTAAGAGCTGGCAGCAAGTTGATAGGTCTGCTGTTAGAACCAGTAAAGGCTGATTTACCTCTCTTGGGTAGCGGAATGACTTTAGCTTCCCTCCAGGCCTGAGGACAAAGACTTTCCTATAGGCTCACATTAAAGATATGACAGATAGGAGTGGCTATAGAGTCAGCTATCATTCTCAGTAGCTTTCCATCTAAGTTGTCAATGCCAGGAGGTTTGACATTATTGATTGATAACAATCATTTTTCCACCTCTTCCATACTAAAATTAAAATTTGCAATGCTTTTCTTTCATAATTTTTTAAATTTTTTAGAAAATGAGTACAAAGGCTCACTGTTCGTTGTTGGCATTTCTTGCATCTGCATTTGCAGGAATGGCTCCCCCTCGAATGGCATCCCAATGGTTCCTACATGAAAACCACCCCCATCCCATTGGTTCCTGCCCTCACCATCATTAACAGAACTATGGGAAAACAATGCCCGACAGGCGTCGGTGAAGGACACTGTCTTCTGGTTGCCCCCGCCTCCTGCTAGCACAGCAGGCGGAAGGCTGGGGCGACACTGTGTGCTAGCTTCTTAGTTAGCTAGCTAGCAGGTGGTGTCACCCCCGTCTTCCACCTGCTGTGTACCTGAGAAAAATGTGCACGACTGGTGGGGGTGAAGGACACTGTCTACCAGTCATCCCCGCCTCTGGCTAACACAGCAGACTAGCGGGAGGCTAGTTGACACCACAGATAGAACAATGAGACAGATATTTCACCGGATGTATAAATGTGAAGCATCCACTTGGCGTTTCCAATCACTACCAAATATGGTGATGAGAGGAATCCCAGTGGCTGGCGGTGAGAGAAGGTGGATCGAGATGGATTTTGGTCGACATTCTACATTCTACTTTTCGTCAGTGAAACATTTGATCTCCTTACAGTTTTCTGTTTCCAAAACTAGAGTCTATAACAAACAGAGTGGACTGCTTTTTGTAGACATTACCCTTTGCCAAAGTTTTAAAAAATGGCATTGTTTAAAAGTAATGCAAGGGCGAATTGATTTATTGCACATGTACTTCACAGATTAGGCTGTTCCCTAAGGGAAATATGCAAATAAATGCTAGAATGCACCAATAGGCTCTCAGTAGCATGTGTAACAGAATAACTTTACGTCCGTCCCCTCGCCCATACCCGGGCGCGAACCAGGGACCCTCTGCACACATCGACAACAGTCACCCACGAAGCATCGTTACCCATCGCTCCACAAAAGCCACGGCTCTTGCAGAGCAAGGGGAACTACTACTTCAAGGTCTCAGAGCAAGTGACGTAACCGATTGAAACGCTATTTAGCGCACACCGCTAACTAAGCTAGCCGTTCCACTCACCCCCCTTTTGACCTTCCTCATTTTTTTCCGCAGCAACCAGTAATCCGGGTCAACAGCACCAATGTAACTGTATAATTTTAAACCGTCCCCTCGCCCATACCCGGGAGCGAACCAGGGACCTTCTGCACACCTCAACAACAGTCACCCTCGAAGCATCGTTACCCATCGCTCCACAAAAGCCACGGCCCTTGCAGAGCAAGGGGAACTACTACTTCAAGGTCTCAGAGCAAGTGACGTAACCAATTGAAACGCTATTTAGCGCACACCGCTAACTAAGCTAGCCGTTTCACATCCGTTACACTTCACCCCCCTTTTGACCTTCCTCCTTTTTTCCCGCAGCAACCAGTAATCCGGGTCAACAGCATCAATGTAACAGTATAATTTAAACCGTCCCCTCACCCATACCCGGGCGCGAACCAGGGACCTTCTGCACACCTCAACAACAGTCACCCTCAAAGCATCGTTACCCATCGCTCCACAAAAGCTGCGGCCCTTGCAGAGCAAGGGGAACTACTACTTCAAGGTCTCAGAGCAAGTGACGTAACCGATTGAAACGCTATTTAGCGCACACCGCTAACTAAGCTATCCGTTTCACATCCGTTACACTTGGCTCTGCCCACTTCCATGCTTGTTCTGCCCACTGTGATCAATTTGCTCCCATTGGAAATGACAGGTCTACCTTAGGTTAGTTATACAACTCTTTGGCGACACCGTGTGCTAGCTTGCTAGTTAGTTAGCTGGTGACACCATGTGCTAGCTTGCTAGTTAGTTAGCTGGTGACACCATGTGCTCGTTTGCTAGTTAGTTGGCTGGTGACACCATGTGCTAGCTTGCTAGTTAGTTAGCTAGCACACGGTGTCACCCCTGCCTCCCACCTGCTGCGTACCGGAGAAAACCGTGCCCGACAGGCGGGGGCGAAGGACACCTTTATACTGGTTGTCCCTTCCTCCCGCTAGCACAGCAGACAGTACACAGCAGGCAGAAGACGGGGCGACACTGTGGGGCAACACATTAGTTAGCTAGCACATGTTGTTGCCCCCGACTGCTGTGTACCGGAGAAAACTGTGCTCGACAGGCAGGGGCGAAGGACACTATCTACTTGTTGTTCCCGACCTCCCGCTGTGTGATAGTTTAGCCAGCTAGTTCTAAGGACTCCGGTACACAGCTTGCTAGCTAGTTAGCTAGCTCACAGTGTTTCCCCTGCCTCCCATGTACCAGAGTACTCCTTCATCACCGTATTTAACATAACTGCAGGCAAACAGTACCTAACAGGCAGGGGCAAAGGACACTGTCTACAGGTGTACGGCTAGCTATCTAGGGGTCTACCATTCTTCTGTGGGGTTTATAGGTGGCTGGCATCCAATGATATTGCGCATTAACATCATCTATGGTACTGGAGTGCCCCTGCCTCCGGCCTGTCCCAATTGAAAAATTGACCAATAGAAGTATAAAGAGGGTTCTTGCATATGCAGGAATGACCATATACAGGAACGCCCACAATTGCACCCTTCTCGAAGATCCAGGACATTTTTGGATAAAAACTACAAATCCCAATGATAATTCTCAATTGCCCGCCCTACCACATGTCAGTGAATGAGAAGGGGGTGGGAGCGTTGCAATCTGTGTTGTTTTGTTTTGCCTCTCCAACCTTACCTTGATGTAAAATGTGTTAACAAAATGATGCGTATAAATCGTATACAGATTTACAATACATTTGTAAATAGTTAATTTCGCCAAATGGCGGGGGAATAACAAATACAAATTCATAAAGGCAAATTATGGGATACCTATTTGTGTGCAAAACTAGGTCGACGTGTATTGCTCAACCCATACACGTCTGTAATTGGTCGATTTTATGAAGACTGCCTAAAACCTGTCACCTTATTGGTTCCGATGCTTGTCTGTTTCAGTGCCTATGCTCTGGCAAAAGATAAAACAAACAACGATTGGAACCTTCCAATCTGCGTGAGGTTGAGCTCGAAGTTAGCGATTGGAGTTTGGAGTGTACAGCGAGCTCACAATCGCACAGTTACCACCACACTGATTGTTTTGTTAATTTATAGAGAAGCTTGTTTTCCAAACATCATTGATTCATTTCACCAGTGAAAATAATATTATCGAACAATCAAGCTATCAAGGAAGCTGATGCAGCAACGTCAGTAACTCGGGAGGGAGAGTGGCAGTGACAGACAGATCAGCTTCACGAGAAGGCGGGTAGAACGGTGAGCTGAGCTGAGACTGTTGTGTTGTTGTTGATGAACATACAGTTGCCTCATGCTATAGCTAGATGGCTAGTTTACGTATTTATGTATCTTACTTAGTCGCATTTATTAAGGAACGCAAAGTGGTGAATTATTGAAAAAAAAAATCGGCATTTATAGAGCGCTAGTTAAGCGTAACAGTATTGAGGAACCATTGGTGTTGGTTCACGCGAAGCAGCTGGCATTGAGGATGGGTTCAATGTCTTCGCTGTAGACGTTCACTCAACGTTTGATCCAATATAATGGATGTATACTAGCATGCACCTTGGGTCTTATAGAATGACATGCAGGGACGAATCATCAAGTTACTTTTAGTTGTCAACAAACAAGTGCTTTACTAAATAACTGGGAAAGCAGGAACTGGAGACGGAGCACTATTGTAATCTTGTCCAGTTATAGCTGGGCTTTAAATAATGCATCTTATAATTTATTGGGTTCGGTGGTCATTATTCTAATCTATTTTGATGTGTTTTCAGATCAGTTGTCCCATGTCAGCACCAAAACAATTGCGTGGAAGATGATAGAGATGTCTGTTGATAAAGAGACTGTTCCAACCAGAAGTATGAAAGTGGACCCAGTGCCACCCCAGAAACTCTCAGAATGTACTGGAAGCTGCAACAATGCCCCCAAAGTGCCAGAGGTCACCCTGGCCAACCCAGACAGCACTGATGGTGCTGCTACCTGCCCCATGCCAGACAGTGGTGCCCAAACCAAGCACAGCAGCACGGCTGACCCCCACGATCAGACAAAGCGTGTTGAGCAGGAGGCCATGTTGACTGAGAAGCATGTTAACCCTAAAAATGGCTTTCAGCAACCCAAACAACAACCGCAGCAGCAGAAACTCTCAAAGCGTCGCAGCACAATGATTGCAGGGTTCAAGCATCCAGCAGGTAAGAGACGACGACGGGTGAACTCTGAGAGCGACTCGGTTCTGCCCACCAACTTCCTGCTGGGGGGAAACATATTTGACCCGCTGAACCTCAACAGCCTGCAGGACGAGGAGGTGAACAGGGCCCTGAACGCTGAGACGCCCAAGTCCTCCCCCCTTCCTGCCAAGAACCGCGACCCTGTGGAGATCCTCATTCCCAGGGATATCACTGACCCTCTCAACCTCAACAGCAGGATGGGAGGTAGAAGCCTCCTGGTGTCGCCCTTCAAGAGTGGTGGCAGGAGGAGACACCGTAACAGACACCATGGAGGAGGAGGTGGGGGTTCCACAGTCTCCGTGTTGGACCTGTCAGATTCAGAGAGGAGTGGTGAAGTCACCAACACCACTTCTTCTCTGTCTAACCTGGCATCTGCTAGTGCTGCGTCTACCTGTGTTCTAGAAGCACCCAGTGTCCCAGCTGTCCTGGACCCCCAGGATGCTAATGGTAATGAGATCAACCCATCCAACTGCAGACATGAAGCCATGCTCACTGTACCTGCCCTCCAGGCCCAGCCTCGAGCCCAGGAAGACTCCTCAGCAGCCACCGCCGGAGGCCCAAACCATCTCTCTAGCCGGCAACGCAAACGCAGACGAAACTCTGGTAAAACTGAGCCTCCGATGGTCCAATCTACTCTTATGGCCCGGTCGGGGACGGAGGAGAGGGGCCGTGGAGCTGGGCCCGGGAGAAATGCGCAGTCCTCCTTCCACACCCCAGTGGTAGGTCCCAGGGGGTCCTCCCAAGTACCAGGGGGTCGGCAACCGCATCTTCACAACCAGCACAAACAACAGCACCAAGGCAACAAGAAGAAGTTCCAGTATGGGAACTACAACAAGTACTACGGCTACCGCAACCCAGGCTGTGCCGAGGACCCACGGTTCCGTTGTCTACGTCCGGAGTGGTTCCATGGTAAAGCAGTACTGGATCTGGGCTGTAACACGGGCCACCTGACTCTGTGTATTGCTAAGAAGTTGCGGCCCGCCCGCATATTGGGTTTGGACATTGATGGGGGTCTGGTGCACGCGGCCCGCCAGAACATCAGACACTACCTGTCAGAGCTGCAGGCCCAGGAGGCCCGGCGAGCCGCAGGGGACGAGAAGGAGAAGACCAATGGACCAGGAGAGGAAAGGAAGGAGAAGGCCAACAGACGGGAAGACGAGTCAGACTCAGGAGGACTAACGCACAAACAGAATGAAAGACAGCCCAGCAGGGCTGTAAATGGAAACGCTGAAAAGCAGGTCCCTGCAGAGGCAGCGGGTGGCGTGGTATTGTCACGTCACGCAGAGAGAAGAGCTCAGGAGAGGGGGGCTGAGGAGATGGAGGAGGACACTGGAGCACCTGCTGTTGAACTGGGAACCAGCTCCTTCCCTGTCTCCTTATGGATCTCCAGGGGACCCATAGCAGCACCCCCACTCCCCGACACACCCACCATGCCTCCTGGTAACTTCCCCTCGAATGTCTCCTTTGTCAAGGTAGGTATATGCACTGCAGACTTTTAATGTGTTTCCATTTTAATAATCATTATTCATAATATTAAGGTGGTAATTAAGAATATTATGATGAATCATTTGTTGCTTCTGTCTACTTGATCCTCACAGAGAAACTTCACACATTGTTTACAACTCATCCCCTGTCGTCATCTTTCTCCTCCGTAGGGGAATTATGTCCTGGAGAGTGATGCTCTGCTGCTGACCCAGCGCCCAGAGTACGACGTCATCCTATGCTTCAGTGTTACCAAGTGGGTCCACCTGAACTGGGGAGACGGTGGCCTGAAGCGCCTCTTTCACAGAGTGTTCAGACACCTGCGTCCTGGAGGCCTGTTCGTCCTGGAGCCACAGCCCTGGATCACCTACGGCAAGAGGAAGAAACTCACGGTGAGATGAGGAGAGAACTTAGTGTTGCAAGGACCAATGGTGTGATCTGCTACTGTAGATGTGCATAAATGCAGTATATAGCCAAAACATTAACTAAAACATATTACTAGTGGCCTGTTTCTTTGTTAAAGACATGTGTGTTGCTTTGCTCAGCACTGAGGCTGAGACGGAATCATGTCTGACTTTCCGCTCTCACTGTTGCAGGATAGCATCTTTAAGAATTACCACAGCATCCGCCTCAAACCAGAGCAGTTCTCCACATACCTGACATCTGAAGTGGGATTCTCCAGCTACGAGTTGATCGGGACGCCTAACAGTTCATCAAGAGGCATGTCACCGGTTCATTAGATACCGAAATCACCTCTGATTCTTTCAAGTGTCCTTTTCAATTCTGTTTCTCAAACTAATGGATTTGTATGTCTTCCACAGGTTTTCAGAGGCCAATCTACCTGTTTCATAAAGGAACATAATCTGCCAGGAAGTGGGACGGAGCAGGAGAAACCAAACCACCATGAGACCCAAAACAAGCCACCCGCTCAAAGATCTGCCTTCATCTCCAGTCTGTAAGCATATAGGTCAACCCCAATCAGAGCTTTCTACTTGTTTGTGATGCTGTGTTCAGAAGGTAGCTAAGGAGACCAAAACATGATTCTATAGAACGCCGATCTGATGGCTTCTCTACACACAACTCCAGTCTAGATGATGAGAAGAAAAGCATTGGGACAGGGTGAACTCGATCATGACTCATTGGGCTTGTTGCTCCCTATGCACAGACATTGTTCCATATCTTTTTATTGCTGTTCGTACTCTTGTTCAGTCAAGGATTGTATTTTTTTCTCACATTTTAATATCGACGTTCATCAATAGATCCAACTTTTGAAGCAGAACGGGCAACCAAGACCTAATTTGAATCCTTTGCATAACATGTACTCCCATGTAATGTCCAAATAGAACTAATCTAATCTAGGGACATTTCTCACACTTTTTATAGGATCAGAGCATCTTCAATTTTAAGACTGTTCTGCTTAACATAAGTCCTCACTGTGGTAGCTGATTCGAGAACTGTCAGTCAGGGGGCCATTGGCTATGGTGAGATGTGAGGGATGATCAATGTTTTTTCTTTGACTGTTATAAGAATGATTTGATTGTTCTTTTATTTGACTGTTCTTTTTCTCTTTTTTTCCCAATGGATTTTTCTTGTCAGGTGTCCAAACAAAAGTTGGCTGCCAATTTTATCATATGTAACCTATACAGAGCCTCCATGGTGTGGACTTGTATTGTTAATGCAGCTCAATTTAACCCAAATCACTTCATCATAATGAAATGTTTATGCTTTACTCAATTCTTATGCTTAATATTTTGTTTACTTGCACCAGGTGCTGGTTTAGTTCTGATTTTGAAATGTTTTTGTTTTTAATAAACAAGTCAATTGAAATGCAGTCAGTGCTCATTAGTCATTCTACAGATGCCTCCAATCTAAGGGAAAGACATCCACAGTCACTAAACAAATCGGATTCACAGCGTCAAACCCAAACCAATCGGTTGATCTCATCCTTCTCCATGCGATCCTAGACCGAGGGGAAACCTTATGGGGAGGAAAATAGCTTGATGAAAAGAGAATGTCACTTCTATTCATTATTTTTCTGTTGTGCAGATTTGTAACCACCCGTTTATGACATTTATATAAAGTTTTAATCTGTTATACATTTGTAGAAATGTTTGACTACCCTTGGAATGCCAGCGCTGATGTGTGTGATCGAATTATCACTAGTCATGTGAGTGCTTGATCAAAGGAAACTGCATGAAAGATTTGCTATGTTAATGTCATCTGATATTCTGGAGGTTTGGGCTAATTATTGATTGGGGGGGGGGGGGTCATATCAAATTGTATTGGTCACATACACACGTTTAGCAGATGTTATTGGTCACATACACACGTTTAGCAGATATTATTGGTCACATACACACGTTTAGCAGATGTTATTGGTCACATACACACGTTTAGCAGATGTTATTGGTCACATACACACGTTTAGCAGATGTTATTGGTCACATACACACGTTTAGCAGATGTTATTGGTCACATACACACGTTTTAGCAGATGTTATTGCGGGTGTAGCAAAATACTTGTGTTTCTAGCTCCAACAGTGCAGTAATATCTAAAGTAACATTTCAATAAGGTTGTCTATCATAGAACATTCGCTACTTGTCAGAGCTGCAGGTCCGGGAGGCTCAGGGGATGAAGAGAAGAATGATGGACTAGGAGAGGACAGACAGGAAGAGCGGAAGGAAGACTGACTAACTCACAAACCGACTGAACGCGAGCTCTCCGTACATAAAGTAGCAGTTTGCAGTTCAAACAAGAACAAAGCGACCACTGGTTTGGTTAAAAAGCTGAGGAATCGGTCTGGAGAAATGGAACAATTCCTTGACAGAGCTTTGGATGCAAGAATTGACCATCCGTTATTATAAACCTAGTATTAACCGTGTTTTGAGGTTACACAGTGCTAATTTCCAATTAAATGGTTTACAAAAGGGTAAAACAAACTTCTATTTGGGGTTTTGATGGGGTACGGCAGTTGAACTGCGCTCATGAGGCTTGTGTGCATCGGACATCCAGGACAGAACAGTAGCCAGCCCTAGCCTACCATACATTACTGTTTTAATATGGATAACAAGGGTTAATGACAGGCCTATGTCAAAAACATGAGCAAGTGCCATGATCCCCCAAGGAAATATGACTTTTATAAATGCTCCTGAGTTGAGAATATTAGCGGCATATCCAGAAACTGACAAGTTAAACAGATAATTATGTTTTATTTGCGGGGGAAGAATCAAATGATACGTTTTAACTGATCTACTGCCAAAAAGGCCGGGTTGATGCTAGTAGACCCTAATGAAAATGTCCCGCCCTCCAAGGTTGGAGACCACTGTTACAAAGATGTTGTGGCACAAGATGTTTGGGCTGTTGAGTCCTCATAGCAATATGGTCTTCGTGAAATAAAACATCTGGGGAAATGACCAAAAATTGCTCATGTTCTTCATCTGTGTTATTATAGTTACTTTGTTGTAGTCCATTATAGTACCACTGGGTGGCATAACACTCCATGAGATGTCTGAAATGTTCTGACGTTTTCCTCTCAGGCTCAAACCAAAACCAGAAGCTCAGAAACTGGGGTAAGTAGTCAGATCATCACAACCAAAAAAACAAGTAGCCTAATTGAATACTGTAATTAGAATTCAACTGTTTGAATCGGACTATTTGCACTTTTGCTGAGTTTTGCTTATACTAAGTGTCGTATGTGAACAAGAAAAGTCCTGACATCTCTGGTTGTTATGTCATTTTGTGACCTAGTTCAAGTCACAGCTGTGAGATTTGTCGAATATGTAAAATAAATGTGATCCTCGGGCAGCCTCCTCATCGTCCTCATGTTCCTCCTGGGTTCCATTTAGCTGACCAGAGCCTGGCCTTGGCCCACCTCCAGTCAAACTGAGCTGAGGCATCTTCAGGACCAGCAGAACAGTATTGTCTTGAAGAAAGCGGGACTAGAGGATGGAGACTAGATACTTCTCAGTGAGTTTTTCTCCAGTCTTGGAGAGCATCATTAAGTGGTTTCGAGAGCATCGTTAGGTGGTTTCGAGAGCATCGTTAGGTGGTTTCGAGAGCATCGTTAGGTGGTTTCGAGAGCATCGTTAGGTGGTTTCGAGAGCATCGTTAGGTGGTTTTGTTACTGTAATGGATATCTGTCAGTGGATCCTTTGTTTTCCTCTGTTTCTGGCTGCCATTCTATTAAGATGAATTCCTGGGTTGTTTGTGTGTATCAAATCTCCAGACGTGTGTGTGTGTGTGTGTGTGTGTGTGTGTGTGTTAGTGTGTGTGTGTGTGTGTGTCTGCATGTTAGAGAGAGAGAGAGGTAGAGAGAGAGAGGGTATTGAGAAATGGCATGCAAGCTACATTTTCATGTGTTAGCTTCTGTTTTGTGTGAGGAGGGTGCATGTACATCTGTCATTATTCACACACACATACTACTTTCTCTGTCACCCTATGCAATCTTGTAACGATTCATATTTTATATGCGGTTTAGAACATGAATGTTCAGGAAGTTTTGTTAAGTCAGTAGTAGTAGTGGTGTGTGTGTGTGTGTGTGTGTGTGTGTGTGTGTGTGTGTGTGTGTGTGTGTGTGTGTGTGTGTGTGTGTGTGTGTGTGTGTGTGTGTGTGTGTGTGTGTGTGTGTGTGTGTGTGTGTGTGTGTGTGTGTAACCCCTCAGTGTCTGTCTCGCCATCAACACAGTAGCGAAGGTTATATAATGTGGTAAACAGGTCAGCCATAGTCAGGTCAGCTCCTGGCTGAATACTGTCGTTTAACACAGGCTGCGGTTCCATATTGTATTTTCAATCATATCTTGCAAAATATTTACACTGTATTTAATGGAATTTAGGTGAATGGTACCGCATGTGATGTTATCAAGACAATGTTCTCTAGAGGTCAATATGGATCTGGTTAGTCGTGGTGCATGCTGTCTCCTCTGTGGGCTCTGGAACTCTCTGGAACCCTCTGGAATCCCCTGCATCTCCCTAAAGGGAGCAATTCCAGACCAGTCCAGGTAGTTTTGTTCAGGTTATGCTGTGTGACTAGGTGGATGGGTGCCCAGATGGGGGACTGGTGCATTCCTATACACACTGTTACAGTACTCTGCTTGGTCTTTGTTTTCTGTATTCATGAGTGTGCGTGGTTAAATACGTGTATGCCAGCGGCAGTTGGTGATGTTTAAGATGAGTATGGCCTTATTTCAATTACAGCATATTGGATGACTGTCATTCATATTCCATTCACCCAGCTCAATGTAACATCACTAGGTTTAAGCTACTATATGATACTCCAATTTTCCAAAAAACCCATCATGAGGTTGCTACAACCTAGGCTATGAATGATAGTTTACAACGTAGGAGCACAGGTTAAGAGAACATTTTGAGTAATCCAGGTGACAGACAGTGACACATTCAATACCGCCTTGCATACTCTTGCCTGCATCTAACTGATCTAGGATGTAATCATTAGTCCAACAGTTGCAAGTGAGAGCTTCTATTGGACAAATTCAGTGTGTTTTAATAAATGATTGGTGACGTGAAAATATTTAGTATTACTTTTATCTAAAAAAAAAAACTTAATGATTCACTATATTTATTTTTATGAAATTGACTGAGGAGGATGGTCCTCCCCTTCCCCCTCTGAGGAGCCTCCATTGATGTTTGCCGATGTGTACACACATACCTGTGTGTGGGTGTTGTATTTGTTGTAGGTTGGATCTATGCCTCTCTCTCCACCCCAGGGAATACAAATGAAGTCGGAAGTTTACATACACTTCGGTTGGTGTAATTAAAACTTGTTTTTCAACCACTCCACACATTTCTTGTTAACAAACTACAGTTTTGGCAAGTCTGTTAGGACAACTTCTTTGTGCATGACACAAGTCATTTTTCCAATAATTGTTTTTTTAGACAAATTATTTCATTATCATTAAATGTTTCACAATTCCAGTGGGTCAGAAGTTTACATACACTAAGTTGACTGCCTTTAAACAGCTTGGAAAATTCCAGAAAATTATGTCATGCTTTTAGAAGCTTCTGATTGGCTAATTGACATAATTTGAGTCAATTGGAGGTGTACCTGTGGATGTATTACAAGGCCTACCTTCAAACTCAGGGGAGCAATTTCCAAACGCCTGAAGGTACCACGTTCATCTGTACAAACAATAGTACGTAAGTATAAACACCATGGGACCACGCAGCCGTCATACTGCTCAGGAAGGAGACGCGTTCTGTCTCCTAGAGATGAATGTACTTTGGTGGGCAAGTGCAAATCAATCCCAGAACAACAGCAAAGGACTTTATGAAGATGCTGGAGGAAACTGGAACAAAAGTATCAATAGCCACAGTAAAGTCACTGCTCCAAAACCGTCATCAAAAAGCCAGACTACGGTTTGTAACTGCACATGGGGACAAAGATCGTACTTTTTGGAGAAATGTCCTATGGTCTGATGAAACAAAAATAGAACTGTTTGGCCATAATGACCATCGTTATGTTTGTAGGAAAAGGGGCAGGCTTGCAAGCCAAAGAACACCATCCCAACCGTGAAGCACGGGGGGTGGCAGCATCATGTTGTGGGGGAGCTTTGCTGCAGGAGGGACTGGTGCACTTCACAAAATAGATAGCTTCATGAGGGAGGATAATTTTGTGGATATATTGAAGCAACATCTCAAGACATCAGTCAGGAAGTTAAAACTTGGTCGCAAATGTGTCTTCCAAATGGACAATGACCCCAAGCATACTTCCAAAGTTGTTGCAAAATGGCTTAAGGACAACAAATTCAAGGTATTGTTAGTGGCCATCACAAAGCCCTGACCTCAATCCTATAGAAAATGTGTGCGCAGAACTGAAAAAGTGTGTGCGAGCAAGGATCCTACAAACCTGACTCAGTTACACCAGCTCTGTCGGGAGAAATGGGCCAAAATTCACACAATTTATTGTGGGAAGCTTATGGAAGGCTACCCGAAACGTTTGACCCAAGTTAAACAATTTGAAGTCAATGCTACCAAATACTAACAGAGTGTATGTAAACTTCTGACCCACTGGGAATGTGATGAAAGAAATAAAAGCTGAACTAAATCATTCTCTCTACTATTATTCTGACATTTCACATTCTTAAAATAAAGTGGTGAGCCTAACTGACCTAAGAAAGGGATTTTTTACTGGGATTAAATGTCAGGAATTGTGAAAACTGAATTTAAATGTATTTGGCTAAGGTGTTTTTTTAAACTTCCGACTTTAAACGGAAGGGGGGGTTCATAATTTAGAATTGCATTATTGCTGCACCATTGCTCTTGCATTGTGGGGAGCTGGCAGAGGGGAGGGAGGTTATGCTGCCTTTTGTACAATTACCGAGCTGAGGGTGCAAAGATCTTGGCCAGGTCGCAGTTGTAAATGAGAACTTTTTCTCAACTAGCCTACCTGGTTAAATAAAGGTGAAATGAAAATAAATGTAAAAAAGACAGAAGCACACATTTCCCTGTGAACCAGGCTTTAGTGGTGCAGTCTATACTCTTAAAGGTAAAGTGTACCCCTAAGATGCACACATGATTCTATTCATTTTACTGCAATGCATTTGAACAAAGGTTCCAGTCCAAATTCACTGCATTGACATTACTCAGCCATAGATGGTACACCCCGGCTAACTGTAGAAGCACATAGTCACACAGAGAAATGTGAGAATGGCGTTATACCCAAAACACCCTCCATGTATGCTTCTTCATATTTTACTTAAAATCCATATACCCCTTTACCTTCCTGTTTCTCTCTCTCTCTCTCTCTCTCTCTCTCTCTCTCTCTCTCTCTCTCTCTCTCTCTCTCTCTCTCTCTCTCTCTCTCTCTCTCTCTCTCTCTCTCTCTCTCTCTCTCTCTCTCTCTCTCTCTCACACACACACACTCAGTGAAGACACACGTACAACCATTCACACAGACCCCAGCGCAACGGCTTCATGATAACAACAACCCTTCCTATTGCCACGGCAACAATTGCACCATTGCTAAGGCAACAGCTGCAGAACACCACAACAAGCAGAAAACCCTTCACGCTTTTTCACCTTCTGTCATGGTTTCCTCTAGTTTATGTTCGGGTTGTTTTTGTCACTCTGATTGTCGTATGCGTTTCCATTTTCTCTGATGCATATGTAATTCTCTCTGCCCCTCTACGCATTTTATTTCAGTCTAATTCCTTCTGTTTTCACATACACACCACATACACACCACATACACTGACTCCCTCGCTCTCTCCTTCACAGTCCCCTCCCTCAGCTCTTCCTCTTCATCCTCTGCTGTTTCGCTGTCTAATCTTCTCTCTCTTTCTCTCTCTCTCGCTTTCTCTTGCAGGGCGAATCTCCCCTTTTTCCCATACCACCTCTCCTTTCTACTTCCTTCCCCCTCTGTCCATCTCGTTTCATATTCATCCCTTCTTCTCCTCTTCCTCTCTTCCTCTTCTCCTCTTATAGAAGAGTTCCCTCTCCCTCCCCCCTCTCTCTCTCCCTCCCCCTCTCTCCCATACATATTCGGAGCCCACCCTCTCTCTTGCTCTTTCTCTCTCTTTCCCTGTGTCCCTCCCCCTCCCTCTTTACGTTTCCCCTCCCTCCATCCTCTCTTTCCCTCGCTGGTTCAGTAAGTAAAGAAAGAGATACACGGAAGCAAAGAAAAAGGGGGAAAGGCAGGACGAGAGAGAGCAGGAGTGGGGCAGGCTGGGGGCGAGGGGTTTGGGGTCTCAGCCCTCTGTTGTGGGGGGGTTGGGGGTTGAGATACACCCCACCTGTTTGTTCTCACTACCATGGACTGCCTCTGCATTGTGACTACAAAGGTAAGTTGATCCGCCGTTGCTTCCACTGAGAGAGAGAGAGAGAGAGAGAGAGAGAGAGAGAGAGAGAGAGAGAGAGAGAGAGAGAGAGAGAGAGAGAGAGAGAGAGAGAGAGAGAGAGAGAGAGAGAGAGAGAGAGAGAGAGAGAGAGAGAGAGAGAGAGAGAGAGAGAGAGAGAGAGAGAGAGAGAGAGAGAGAGAGAGAGAGAGAGAGAGAGAGAGAGAGAGAGAGAGAGAGAGAGAGAGAGAGAGAGAGAGAGAGAGAGAGAGAGAGAGAGAGAGGAGAGAGAGAGAGAGAGAGACAGAGAGAGAGAGAGAGAGAGAGAGAGAGAGAGAGAGAGAGAGAGAGAGAGAGAGAGAGAGAGAGAGGAGAGAGAGAGAGAGAGAGAGAGAGAGAAGAGAGAGAGAGAGAGAGAGACAGAGAGAGAGAGAATGAGAGAGAGAGAGAGAGAGAGAGAGAGAGAGAGAGAGAGAGAGAGAGAGAGAGAGAGAGAGAAGGAGAGAAGGAGAGAGAGAGAGAGAGAGAGAGAGAGAGAGAGAGAGAGAGAGAGAGAGAGAGAGAGAGAGAGAGAGAGAGTAATCACCTTGTGTTATCTGCTTTGTCTCACCCTTTCTTTGTGTCTGGGTTAAACGGTAAATGTAACAGGGCAGCATGTCTTTGCAAAGATAGGATATTTGATCATTATTTCTCTCCTGTTAGCTCTTTGTGGTCTTTTGTGGCTACTTATATAGGGGTGGCAAGTAGCCTAGTGGTTAGAGCATTGGGCCGGTAACCGAAAGGTTGATAGATCGTATTTCCGAGCTGACAAGGTAAAAATCTGTCGTTCTGCCCCTGAACAAGGCAGTTAACCCACTGTTCCTAGGCTATCATTATAAATAAGAATTTGTCCTTATCTGACTAGTTAAATAAATATATTTTTCTTGAGAGTGAACTGCACTGGCTGAGAGTGTTAGTGTGTTAGTAGCATTGTCCCTGTCTTTCTCTATATTTCTGTTTCTCCCACTCTCTTTCTCGCCTCCATATCCCTCTCTGTGTGAGGCTGTGTGAGTGTGCTAGTTAGCAGGGAGTGGGTTAACCTGCGTGGCAGGATGCTGTAGGAGTGAGTGAGCTAGTGAATAGGCCTGAGGTTGGGGTGCTAATTCTGGCTTTGTGTCATGTTGGAAGGTCCAGGATGTCAGTAGATGGGACCAGGCCTGGGCTCCCTGCATGCCTCAACCTCCTCATTTAGACACCCTCACTCTCACCTCAACCACTGCCATGGAGCTAGCTCACACACACACATACATACACACACAAGCCTCACACACACACATACATACACACACAAAGCGTGTGTTATATCACACATACGAGGCCAGTGACATGCTGGGGCTGACTGCTCCACACAGCCAGCCCCTGTCGTGAAATTGGCTCTCAGAGAGAGAACGTTTATGGAATTCCATCCAAGCCCTGTCTCTCAACTACTCAGCCTGCTCCCAGTCCCAGGCTCCCTCCCCCCCCCCCTCCCCTCCTCCCCTCCCCTCCCCTCCCCTCCCCTCCCCTCCCCTCCCCTCCCCTCCCCTCCCCTCTTCCCTTCCCTCTCCCCTACTCTTCTCTCCTCTTCTCTCTCCTACACTCCCCTACTCTTCCCTTTTCTCCCCTACTCTCCGCTACTCTCCTCTTCTCTCCCCTACTCTCCTCCTCTCTCCTGTCCCTCCTCCCCTATCCCGTACACTCCTCTTCTCTCCTCTCCACTCCCCCACTCTTCTGTCTCTTCCCTTCTTTCCCCTACTCTCCTCTTCTTTCCCCTACTCTCCTCTTCTCTCCCCTACTCTCCTCTCCTCTCCTCTCCCCTACTCTCCTATCCTCTCCCCTACTCTCCTCTTCTCTCCCCTACTCTCCTCTTTTTTCCCCTACTCTCCTCTTCTCTCTCCTTTCCCCTCTGCCCTCCTCCCCTCTCCCTTACTCTTCTCTTCTCTACCTTACTCTCCTCTTCTCTCCCCTACTCTCCTCTTCTCTCATCTTCTCTCCCCTACTCTTCTCTCCTCTACCCTCCTCTCCACTCCCCTACTCTCCTCTTCTTTCCCCTACTCCCCTCTTCTCTCCCCTACTCTCCTCTCCTCTCCCCTACTCTCCTCTTCTCTCCCCTACTCTTCTCTCCTCTCCCCTACTCTCCTCTCCCCTACTCTCCTCTTCTTTGCCCTACTCTCCTCTTCTCTCCCCTACTCTCCTCTCCCCTACTCTCCTCTTCTCTCCCCTACTCTTCTCTCCTCTCCCCTACTCTCCTCTCCCCTACTCTCCTCTTCTTTGCCCTACTCTCCTCTTCTCTCCCCTACTCTCCTCTTCTTTCCCCTACTCTCCTCCTCTCTCTCCTTTCCCCTCTGCCCTCCTCCCCTCTCCCTTACTCTTCTCTTCTCTCCCCTACTCTCCTCTGCCCTACTCTCCTCTTCTCTCTCCTACTCTCCCCTACTCTTCCCTTTTCTCCCCTACTCTCCGCTACTCTCCTCTTCTCTCCCCTACTCCCCTCCTCTCTCCTGTCCCTCCTCCCCTATCCCGTACACTCCTCTTCTCTCCTCTCCACTCCCATACTCTCCCCTTCTCTCCCCCACTCTTCTGTCTCTTCCCTTCTTTCCCCTACTCTCCTCTTCTTTCCCCTACTCTCCTCTTCTCTCCCCTACTCTCCTCTCCTCTCCTCCTCTCCCCTCTCTCCTATCCTCTCCCCTACTCTCCTCTTCTCTCCCCTACTCTCCTCTTTTTTCCCCTACTCTCCTCTTCTCTCTCCTTTCCCCTCTGCCCTCCTCCCCTCTCCCTTACTCTTCTCTTCTCTACCTTACTCTCCTCTTCTCTCCCCTACTCTCCTCTTCTCTCATCTTCTCTCCCCTACTCTTCTCTCCTCTACCCTCTCCACTCCCCTACTCTCCTCTTCTTTCCCCTACTCCCCTCTTCTCTCCCCTACTCTCCTCTCCTCTCCCCCCTACTCTCCTCTTCTCTCCCCTACTCTTCTCTCCTCTCCCATACTCTCCTCTCCCCCTCTCTCCTCTTCTTTCTTGCCCTACTCTCCTCTTCTCTCCCCCCTACTCTCCTCTCCCCCTACTCTCCTCTTCTCTCCCCTACTCTCCTCTTCTTTCCCCTACTCTCCTCCTCTCTCTCCTTTCCCCTCTGCCCTCCTCCCCTCTCCCTTACTCTTCTCTTCTCTCCCTTACTCTCCTCTTCTCTCCCCTACTCTCATCTTCTCTCACCTTCTCTCCCCTACTCTTCTCTCCTCTACCCTCCTCTTCTCTCCCATACTCTCATCTTCTCTTCTCTCCCTTACTCTCCTCTTCTCTCATCTTCTCTCCCCTACTCTTCTCTCCCCTACCCTCCTCTTCTCTCCCTTACCCTGCTCTTCTCTCCCTTACTCTCCTCTTCTCTCCCATACTCTCCTTTTCTCTCCCCCACTCTCCTCTTCTCTCCCCTACTCTTCCCTTCTCTCTCTACTCTCCTCTTCTCTCCCCTACTCTTCCCTTTCTCCCCTACTCCCCTCTTCTCTCTCATGTCCCCTCCTCTGCCCTCCAACCCTCTCCCTTACTCTCCTCTTCTTTCCCCTACTCTCCTCTTCTCTCCCCTACTCTCCTCTTCTTTCCCATACTCTCCTCTTCTCTCCCCTACTCTCCTCTTTTCTCCCCTACTCTCCTCTCCCCTACTCTCCTCTTCTTTCCCCTACTCTCCTCTTCTCTCCCCTACTCTCCTCTTCTCTCCCATACTCTCCTCTTCTCTCCCCTACTCTCCTCTTTTTTCCCCAACTCTCCTCTCCCCTTCTCTCTCCTTTCCCCTCTGCCCTCCTCCCATCTCCCTTACTCTTCTCTTCTCTCCCTCACTCTCCTCTTCTCTCCCCTACTCTCCCCTTCTCTCATCTTCTCTCCCCTACTCTCCTCTTCTCTCATCTTCTCTCCCCTACTCTTCTCTCCTCTACCCTCCTCTTCTCTCCCATACTCTCATCCTCTCTTCTCTCCCTTACTCTCCTCTTCTCTCATCTTCTCTCCCCTACTCTTCTCTCCCTACCCTCCTATTCTGTCCCTTACTCTCCTCTTCTCTCCCCTACTCTCCTCTTCTCTCCCATACTCTCCTTTTCTCTCCCCCACTCTCCTCTTCTCTCCCCTACTCTTCCCTACTCTCCCTATTATCCCCTTCTCTCCCCTACTCTCCTCTTCTCTCCCCTACTCTCCTCTCCCCTACTCTCGTCTTCTCTCCCCTACTCTCCTCTCCCCTACTCTCCTCTTCTCTCCCCTACTCTCCTCTTCTTTCCCATACTCTCCTCTTCTCTCCCTTACTCTCCTCTTCTCTCCCCTACTCTCCTCTCCCCTACTCTCCTCTCCTTTCCCCTACTCTCCTCTTCTTTCCCCTACTCTCCTCTTCTTTCCCCTACTCTCCTCTTCTCTCCCCTACTCTCCTCTTCTCGCCCCTACTCTCCTCTTCTTTCCCCTACTCTCCTCTCCCCTACTCTCCTCTTCTCTCCCCTACTCTCCTCTCCCCTACTCTCCTCTCCTCTCCCCTACTCTCCTCTTCTTTCCCATACTCTCCTCTTCTCTCCCATACTCTCCTCTTCTCTCCCCTACTCTTCTCTCCCCTACTTTCCTCTCCTCTCCCCTACTCTCCTCTTCTTTCCCCTACTCCCCTCTTCTCTCCCCTACTCTCCTCTCCCCTACTCTCCTCTTCTCTCCCCTACTCTTCTCTCCCCTACTCTCCTCTCCTCTCCCCTACTCTCCTCTTCTTTCCCCTACTCTCCTCTTCTCTCCCCTACTCTCCTCTCCCCTACTCTCCTCTTCTCTCCCCTACTCTCCTCTTCTTTCCCCTACTCTCCTCTTCTCTCTCCTTTCCCCTCTGCCCTCCTCCCCTCTCCCTTACTCTCCGATTCTCTCTCTACTCTCCTCTCCTATTCCCTACTCTCCTCTTCTCTTCTCTCCCTTACTCTCCTCTTCTCTCCCCTACTCTCCTCTTCTCTCATCTTCTCTCCCCTACTCTTCTCTCCTCTACCCTCCTCTTCTCTCCCATACTCTCATCTTCTCTTCTCTCCCTTACTCTCCTCTTCTCTCATCCTCTCTCCCCAACTCTTCTCTCCCCTACCCTCCTCTTCTCTCCCTTACTCTCCTCTTCTCTCCCCTACTCTCCTCTTCTCTCCCCTACTCTTCTCTTCTCTCCCCTCCTCTCCTCTACTCCCCCCCAACCTTTCCCCTACTCACCCCCTCCACTCTCCTCTCCTCCCTCTACTTTCCTATCCCCTCCTCTCGTCGATAATCCTGGTGGGTTTTCACACACACTTACACAGTTACACACACACAAAACAAACATACACACAATCACTGTCACAAACACCCACAAACACGCAAACAGCCTAGCAGCTGCTCCTGCATGCTGGCTGTGGGAGTGTGTGTGAACCATGCTAATACAAGGACTGTGGGACAGATGAGAGGTATCTCATGCACACACTGGATGAATTTGGACAGGCTCTTGTAGTTTTTTTATGGGAAATGTGGTCCAGTATTTGCTCTCTGTATGTAGGAACTCTCACCACTATCCCGAATGCAGTTTTATTTATAGAAGGGGAAAGAATGCTTGGTTGGCTCAGTTTTTCATAAATCATTGCTTGTTTAGCCACGGAAAATCTGATTAATTTGCTTATCAATCACTTTGAATAAAGCCAGTTCCCTTGACAACAGGGCTCCTTTTTGCCAGTTGACAGAGATAGCCATCATAGGGAAGATGATCATGAAGAGGCAATGTGGCATTTAAGCCATTACACTTCATTTATGTGTGTGTGTCTCTGTCTGTCTGTACGTCCGTCCGTCCCTGTGTTTACGGTTGGAAAAGCATGCGTCTCACTGTTTCAGACATTCTGTATCATTAAGCAGAAGATTCCAATGAATGGCGTTCAGTAGCTATGCCTATATGGCTTACAGCCTTCCCTGGGCTCCATGGGTAGCTTTAAGGTGTATTAATGCAGGCTGAGAAGTATTTAAACTGCAGAGCAGAGACAAGCATAACTAGCTCAATTAAAGTGCAGATATATGTATATATATATATATAGAGAGAGAGAGAGAGAGAGAGAGAGAGAGAGAGAGAGAGAGAGAGAGAGAGAGAGAGAGAGAGAGAGAGAGAGAGAGAGAGAGAGAGAGAGAGAGAGAGAGAGAGAGAGAGAGAGAGAGAGAGAGACCTTCATTTAGATAATAACAGAGGTACACCTGCTGTAATATCCAGCTCATCAGTCTCCCGTTATCTGTCCCTGTGTACAATATCAACATACAGTCATACATCGTAATAAAAGATCTACTTTATTTAGTGTGTTTCATAAAGAATCTCCATGTCGCTTTTAAAAAACAAACAAAAACCTATTCAGAGAGTGAGTAGTTCACTGGAGATGGTCTTCCACAGCTGGATAATGATGATGCCGTCCAGTAGGTATACTGTCACCCTATAGCTTTGTCTTTTGACAGCTTAGCTTGTTCATGTTTGTACCTGACTTCAATGAAAAAGCTTTGATTCAACTTGAATCCAAAATGGCTGTGTGTTCCCTGACCATTAAGCTGTATTCTGGCTCTGTGTTTGGTGCAATGGCGAAAGAGGAGGTACATGCAGGCTTCCATAGGCATGCTCTTCTCTTTCATCCTACTCTCTCCTCATCTTGCTGCTTTACTCACTCATTATGTTTCCTCTGTCCTCTTTACTCACTCATTATGTTTCCTCTGTCCTCTTTACTCACTCATTATGTTTCACTGTCCTCTTTGCTCACTCATTATGTTTCACTGTCCTCTTTACTCACTCATTATGTTTCCTCTGTCCTCTTTACTCACTCATTATGTTTCATCTGTCCTCTTTACTCACTCATTATGCTTCCTCTGTCCTCTTTACTCACTCATTATGTTTCACTGTCCTCTTTGCTCACTCATTATGTTTCCTCTGTCCTCTTTACTCACTCATTATGTTTCCTCTGTCCTCTTTACTCACTCATTATGTTTCACTGTCCTCTTTACTCACTCATTATGTTTCCTCTGTCCTCTTTACTCACTCATTATGTTTCACTGTCCTCTTTGCTCACTCATTATGTTTCACTGTCCTCTTTACTCACTCATTATGTTTCCTCTGTCCTCTTTACTCACTCATTATGTTTCCTCTGTCCTCTTTACTCACTCACTGTTTCCCCGGTCCTCTTTGCACACTCATTATGTTTCCACTGTCCTCTTTACTCACTCATTATGTTTCCTCTGTCCTCTTTACTCACTCACTGTTTCCCCGGTCCTCTTTGCACACTCATTATGTTTCACTGTCCTCTTTACTCACTCATTATGATTCCTCTGTCCTCTTTACTCACTCATTATGTTTCACTGTCCTCTTTGCTCACTCATTATGTTTCACTGTCCTCTTTACTCACTCATTATGTTTCCTCTGTCCTCTTTACTCACTCATTATGTTTCCTCTGTCCTCTTTACTCACTCACTGTTTCCCCGGTCCTCTTTGCACACTCATTATGTTTCCTCTGTCCTCTTTACTCACTCATTATGTTTCCACTGTCCTCTTTACTCACTCATTATGTTTCCTCTGTTCTCTTTACTCACTCATTATGTTTCCTCTGTCCTCTTTACTCACTCATTATGTTTCCTCTGTCCTCTTTACTCACTCACTGTTTCCCCGGTCCTCTTTACTCACTCACTGTTTCCCCGGTCCTCTTTACTCACTCACTGTTTCCCCGGTCCTCTTTACTCACTCATTATGTTTCCTCTGTCCTCTTTACTCACTCATTATGTTTCCTCTGTCCTCTTTACTCACTCACTGTTTCCCCGGTCCTCTTTACTCACTCATTATGTTTCCTCTGTCCTCTTTACTCACTCATTATGTTTCCACTGTCCTCTTTACTCACTCATTATGTTTCCTCTGTTCTCTTTACTCACTCATTATGTTTCCTCTGTACTCTTTACTCACTCAATATGTTTCCTCTGTCCTCTTTACTCACTCACTGTTTCCCCGGTCCTCTTTACTCACTCACTGTTTCCCCGGTCCTCTTTACTCACTCACTGTTTCCCCGGTCCTCTTTACTCACTCATTATGTTTCCTCTGTCCTCTTTACTCACTCATTATGTTTCCTCTGTCCTCTTTACTCACTCATTATGTTTCCTCTGTCCTCTTTACTCACTCATTATGTTTCACTGTCCTCTTTGCTCACTCATTATGTTTCACTGTCCTCTTTACTCACTCATTATGTTTCCTCTGTCCTCTTTACTCACTCATTATGTTTCACTGTCCTCTTTGCTCACTCATTATGTTTCCCCGGTCCTCTTTGCACACTCATTATGTTTCACTGTCCTCTTTACTCACTCATTATGTTTCCTCTGTCCTCTTTACTCACTCATTATGTTTCACTGTCCTCTTTGCTCACTCATTATGTTTCACTGTCCTCTTTACTCACTCATTATGTTTCCTCTGTCCTCTTTACTCACTCATTATGTTTCCTCTGTCCTCTTTACTCACTCACTGTTTCCCCGGTCCTCTTTGCACACTCATTATGTTTCCTCTGTCCTCTTTACTCACTCATTATGTTTCCACTGTCCTCTTTACTCACTCATTATGTTTCCTCTGTTCTCTTTACTCACTCATTATGTTTCCTCTGTCCTCTTTACTCACTCATTATGTTTCCTCTGTCCTCTTTACTCACTCACTGTTTCCCCGGTCCTCTTTACTCACTCACTGTTTCCCCGGTCCTCTTTACTCACTCACTGTTTCCCCGGTCCTCTTTACTCACTCATTATGTTTTCTCTGTCCTCTTTACTCACTCATTATGTTTCCTCTGTCCTCTTTACTCACTCACTGTTTCCCCGGTCCTCTTTACTCACTCATTATGTTTCCTCTGTCCTCTTTACTCACTCATTATGTTTCCACTGTCCTCTTTACTCACTCATTATGTTTCCTCTGTCCTCTTTACTCACTCATTATGTTTCCTCTGTCCTCTTTACTCACTCATTATGTTTCCTCTGTCCTCTTTACTCACTCACTGTTTCCCCGGTCCTCTTTACTCACTCACTGTTTCCCCGGTCCTCTTTACTCACTCACTGTTTCCCCGGTCCTCTTTACTCACTCACTGTTTCCCCGGTCCTCTTTACTCACTCATTATGTTTCCTCTGTCCTCTTTACTCACTCATTATGTTTCCTCTGTCCTCTTTACTCACTCATTATGTTTCCTCTGTCCTCTTTACTCACTCACTGTTTCCCCGGTCCTCTTTACTCACTCACTGTTTCCCCGGTCCTCTTTACTCACTCACTGTTTCCCCGGTCCTCTTTACATTTACATTTACATTTAAGTCATTTAGCTGTTTCTTTACTCACTCACTGTTTCCCCGGTCCTCTTTACTCACTCATTATGTTTCCTCTGTCCTCTTTACTCACTCATTATGTTTCCCCGGTCCTCTTTACTCACTCACTGTTTCCTCTGTCCTCTTTACTCACTCATTATGTTTCCTCTGTCCTCTTTACTCACTCACTGTTTCCCCGGTCCTCTTTACTCACTCACTGTTTCCCCGTTCTTCTTTACCCACTCACTGTTTCCCCGGTCCTCTTTACTCACTCACTGTTTCCCCGGTCCTCTTTGCTATTTATTCCTCCATACTACAACAGATGTTATTTACAGAATAAAACTAAGGCTAAAACATCCGCCCCTGTTTGAATATAATTATGCTGGCTAACAGGAGTTTCTTAAGATGTGCCATGAACAGTGATCGATGAATCCACTATGATAGAGCACAGTCGGTATCCATGGATATCTGACAACCTTGTTCCAGGATCACACATGTCTCTCAGAGCGAGAAAAAGCTCAGAGCTGGCAGGGGAAGTAAGGCCCTCTATTGCCAAACATTCTGCGGCAGATGGCAGTCAATTTATAGAAGAGAAGCATAATTAGTGCCTGGAGAAGCAAGTCTCTTTAATGGTATGTGGTAAAGTATTAATGGTGCCTGGTGGTAGTGCAGGTGAGGAATTTGAGAGCCGTGAGACATTGATTAACCTTTAACTCTAATCCTGAAGAACAAAGGTCAGCTAGAAGTGAAGGACTAGCTCTGAGTTACAGTAGGTCACTTCCTACACTGACCCCTAACCCCTACCCCTGTGGATGGCTCTCTGTCTCCTCTGCAGGACTAGCTTTCGTACAGTAGGTGGAAGTGAGAAGAGCTCTCTTAAGATTAATGCACTTACTGTAAGTCGCTCTGGATAAGAGTGTCTGCTAAATGAATTTTAAAAAACATTTTAAAATTCTAAATGTAGAAAAGGGGAAGTTAACATTAATTCTGTACACTTTTTTCAGTCCCACTTTATATTGATGACAAAACATACACTACCGACCAAACGTTTTCCAACACCAACTCATTCAAGGGTTTTTCTTAATTCATACTATTTTCTACATTGTACAATAATAGTGAAGACATCAAAACTATGAAATAACACATATGGCATTATGTAGGAACCAAAAAAGTGTTATATTTTAGATTTGAGATTCTTCAAAGTAGCCTGTTAGCCTTGGTGACAGCTTCACATACTCTTGGCATTCCCTCAACCAGCTTCTCCTGGAATGCTTTTCCAACAGTCTTGAAGGAGTTCCCACATATGCTGAGCACTTGTTGGCTGCTTTTCCTTCACTCTGTGGTTTGACTCATCCCAAACCATCTAAATTTGGTTGAGGTCAGGGATTGTGGAGGCCAGGTCATCTGATGCAGAACTCCATCAAGGTCAAATAGCCCTTACACAGGCTGGAGGTGTGTTTTGGATCATTGTCCTTTTGAGAAACAAATTATGGTACCACTAAGCCCAAACCAAATGGGATGACGTATCGCTGCAGAATACAACAGGGTTTTAGCCTTTTAAAATGATAAACTAGCTAACACAACATACCATTGGAACACAGGAGTGATGGTTGCTGATAATGGGCCTCTGTAAGCCTACAGTATGTAGATATTCTATTCAAAATCAGCAGTTTCCAGTTCTAAAACTTTTGACTGGTAGTTTATATTTACAGTAATAGGTCCTAATTACTGTAGTGAGTAAAGTATACTTACTATGAAGGTACAGATTCTACAAAGCAGCTGTAATTGCACATTGAGGTTTGTGTGATTGCTCACAGAGATCTATTTTATACATGCTTTAGATTTGCAAACAAAGCAAATTCATTGTGATTAAAACCTCCACTCGCTTTAAAATGATCACTTTTTAATATCACAGTTTGCAATTTCAAATATCTGAAATTGTGAAATGTCATACACCAGCCAACAATTGGGCCTGGATACGAGGATAGAAATTCTGCAAGCCACAATCCACAAACAAGTACTGACACAAATGTTTTCTAAAACCATGTTATTGTGCAAGGTTTTAAGCATGCTGGTCAGTGTGAGAAGGGGGCTGAATAGTACATCCTCATGATCAGTGTGATATGAGTTAATATGAACCAGATCGGCAGGTCTTAACGTCTCATCCCTCTTCAAGAGGAAACCCAGTTCTTTCCCCCTCTCCTATCCTGTCTCTCTCTTTCTCTTCTTCCTCTCTTCTCTTGTCACACTCCCTTTGTCTCTCATCCTACTCCGTTATCATATTCCCATACAACCTCTTACACATCTTCTAACCTCCCACTCTCCTCTAACCGCCCACTCTCCTCTAACCTCCCACTCTCCTCTAACCTCCCACTCTCCTCTAACCTCCCCCCTCCTTTAATCTCCCCCTCCTCTAATCTCCCACTATCCTCTAATCTCCCTCTCCTCTAACCTCCCACTCTCCTCTAACCTCCCACTCTCCTCTAACCTCCTCTAACCTCCCACTCTCATCTAACCTCCCTTCTAACCTCCCCCCTCTAACCTCCCACCCTCCTCTAACCTCCCCCTCCTCTAACCTCCCACCCTCCTCTAACCTCCCACTCCTCTAACCTCCCACTCTCCTCTAACCTCCCTCCTCTAACCTCCCCTCCTCTAACCTCCCCCCTCTCTAACCTCCCACTCTCCTCTAACCCCCACCTCCTCTAACCCCCACTCTCCTCTAACCTCCCACTCTCCTCTAACCTCCCACTTTCCTCTAATCCCCCACTCTCCTCTAACATCCCACTCTCCTCTACCCCCCACTCTCCTCTAACCTCCCACTCTCCTCTAACCTCCCCTCTCCTCTAACCTTCCCCTTCTCTTAATCCTCCTCCTCCTTTAACCCCCACTCTCCTCTAACCCCCCTCCTCACTCTCCTCTAACCTCCCACTCTCCTCTAACCTCCCACTTTCCTTTAATCCCCCCTCTCCTCTAACATCCCACTCTCCTCTAACCTCCCTCTCCTCTAACCCTCACTCTCCTCTAACCTCCCCTCCTCTAACCCTCACTCTCCTCTAACATCCCACTCTCCTCTAACATCCCACTCTCCTCTAACCTCCCCCTCCTCTAACCCTCACTCTCCTCTAACCTCCCCCTCCTCTAACCCTCACTCTCCTCTAACCTCCCCTCTCCTCTAACCCTCACTCTCCTCTAACCTCCCCCTCCTCTAACCCTCACTCTCCTCTAACCTCCCCCTCCTCTAACCCTCACTCTCCTCTAACATCCCACTCTCCTCTAACATCCCACTCTCCTCTAACCTCCCCTCCTCTAACCCTCACTCTCCTCTAACCTCCCCCTCCTCTAACCCTCACTCTCCTCTAACATCCCACTCTCCTCTAACATCCCACTCTCCTCTAACCTCCCCTCCTCTAACCCTCACTCTCCTCTAACCTCCCCCTCCTCTAACCCTCACTCTCCTCTAACCTCCCCTCCTCTAACCCTCACTCTCCTCTAACCTCCCCTCCTCTAACCCTCACTCTCCTCTAACCTCTCCCTCCTCTAACCCTCACTCTCCTCTAACCTCCCCCTCCTCTCACACCCCCTCTTTTCCTATTATGCCTTTTCTCTCCATTGGTCTCTTTTCTCTCCTCCATTTGTCTCTTTCAACTCCTCCATTTGTCTCTTTCCTCTCCTCCATTTGTCTCTTTCCTCTCCTCCATTTGTCTCTTTCCTCTCCTCCATTGGTCTCTTTCCTCTCCTCCATTTGTCTCTTTCCTCTCCTCCATTGGTCTCTTTCCTCTCCTCCATTTGTCTCTTGTCTCTCCTCCATTTGTCTCTTTCCTCTCCTCCATTGGTCTCTTTCCTCTCCTCCATTTGTCTCTTTCCTCTCCTCCATTTGTCTCTTTCCTCTCCTCCATTTGTCTCTTTTCTCTCCTCCATATGTCTCTTTTCTCTCCTCCATTTGTCTCTTTCCTCTCCTCCATTTGTCTCTTTTCTCTCCTCCATTTGTCTCTTTCCTCTCCTGCATTTGTCTCTTTTCTCTCCTCCATTTGTCTCTTTCCTCTCCTCCATTTGTCTCTTTTCTCTCCTCCATTTGTCTCTTTCCTCTCCTCCATTTGTCTCTTTCCTCTCCTGCATTTGTCTCTTTTCTCTCCTGCATTTGTCTCTTTCCTCTCCTCCATTTGTCTCTTTTCTCTCCTCCATTTGTCTCTTTCCTCTCCTCCATTGGTCTCTTTTCTCTCCTCCATTTGTCTCTTTCCTCTCCTCCATTTGTCTCTTTCCTCTCCTCCATTTGTCTCTTTCCTCTCCTCCATTTGTCTCTTTCCTCTCCTCCATTTGTCTCTTTCCTCTCCTCCATTTGTCTCTTTCCTCTCCTCCATTGGTCTCTTTCCTCTCCTCCATTTGTCTCTTTCCTCTCCTCCATTTGTCTCTTTCCTCTCCTACATTTGTCTCTTTTCTCTCCTCCATTTCCATTCTTCCTGCTTCTTCCACCCCTTTATTCTCCTGAATTCACCTCTTTCCTCTTTTCCCCTTCTTTCCTATCCTAGCTCACCTCCTCCTTCCCTCCTTTCCTCTTTTCCCATCCTCCCCTATCCCCTCTCTCCTCTCCAATCCCTAGGCTTTCCTCATTAGTGTTTCTACAGATGAATTATACATTTGACTAGATGTAGTCAAAGTCAGCACTTATAGTCTGTGTGCACATTAGTGGCTTTCATGTATGTATGTATGTATGTATGTGTGTGTGTGTGTGTGTGTGTGTGTGTGTGTGTGTGTGTGTGTGTGTGTTTGTGTGTGCGTGCGTGCGTGCGTGCGTGCGTGCGTGCGTGTGCATGTATGTATGTATGTATGTATGTAAGTACGTAAAAATGACAGACCTCTTCATGTTTTGTAAGTAGGAAAACCTGCAAAATCGGCAGTGTATCAAATACTTGTTCTCCCCACTGTATGTACGTATGTATGTATGTATGTACGTTTTCTACCATGTAGAAAATAGTAAAACTAAAGAAAAATCCTTGAATGAGTAGGTGTGTCCAAACTTTTGACTGGTACGGTACTGTACTGTACTTTACCATATTGTCCCAGTCAAAGGTTTGGACACACCTACTCATTCAAGGATTTTTCTTTAGTTTGACTATTTTCTACATTGTAGTTTTGATGTCTTCCCGATTAATCTATGAAATAGCACATATGGAATCATGTAGTACCCCAAAAAGTGTTAAACACATCCAAATATATTTTCGTTTATCAAAGTAGCCAACCTTTGCCTTGATGACAGCTTTGCACACTCTTGGCATTCTCTCAACCAGCTTATCCTGGAATGCTTATCCAACAGACTTGAAGGAGACTGTTGGATAATCCACATATACTGAGCACGTGTTGTCTGCTTTTCCTTCACTCTGCGGTCCAACTCATCCCAAACCATCTCAATTGGGTTGAGGTCGGGTGATTGTGGAGGCCAGGTCATCTGATCCGTCACTCACCTTCTTGGTCAAATAGCCCTTACACAGCCTGGAGCTTGGGCCATTGTCCTGTTGAAAAACAAATGATAGTCTCACTAAGTGCAAACCAGATGGAATGGCGTATCGTTGCAGAATGCTCTGGTAGCCATGCTGATTAAGTGTGCCTTGAATTCTAAATAAATCACAGACAGTGTCACCAGCAAAGCACACCCACACCATCACACCTCCTCCTCCATGCTTCACGGTGGGAACCACACATGCAGAGATCATCCGTTCACCTACTCTGCATCTCACAAAGACAGGCTGGTTAGAACCAAAAATATCAAATGTGGACTCATCAGACCAAAGGACAGATTTCCACCGGTCTAATGTCCATTGCTCATGTTTCTTGGCCCAAGCACGTCTCTTCTTCTTATTGGTGTCCTTTAGTAGTTGTTTCTTTGCAGCCATTCAACAATGAAGGCCTGAATCACACAGTCTCCTCTGAACAGTTGATGTTGAGATGTGTCTGTTACTTGAACTCTGTGAAGCGTTTAGTTGGGCTGCAATCTGAGGCTGGTAACTCTAATGAACTTATCCTCAGCAGCAGAGGTAACTCTGGGTCTTTCTTTTCTGTGGCAGTCATCATGAGAGACAGTTTCAACATAGCACTTGATGGTTTTTGCGAGTGAACTTGAAGAAACTTTCAAAGTTCTTGAAATGTTCCGCATTGACTGACCTTCATGTCTTAAAGTAAGGATGGACTGTAATTTCTCTTTGCTTATTTAAGCTCTTCTTGCCATAATATGGACTTGTGTCTTTTACCAACTAGGGCTATCTTCTGTATAACACTCCTTGTCACAATTCCACAAATTAACTTTTAACAAGGCACACCTGTTAATTCAAATGCATTCCAGGTGACTACCTCATGAAGCTGGTTGAGAGAATGACAAGAGTGTGCAAAGCTGTCATCAAGGCAAAGGGTGGCTACTTTTAAGAATCTCAAATATAAAATATATTTTGGTTTGTTTAACAAAAACAATGACATTTCTAAGTGACCCCAAACGTTTGAATGGTAGTGTATTTTGATTTGTTTAACTATTTCTTGGTTCCTACATGATTCCATGTGTGTTATTTCATAGTTTTGATGTCTTCACTATTATTCCACAATGTAGAAAACAGTAAAAATAAAGAAAAACCCTTGAATGAGTAGGTGTTCTAAAACTTTTGACCGATAGTGTATACAGTATGCATGTATGTATGGTGCGGCAGGTAGCCTAGTGGTTAGAGCTTTGGGCCAGTAACCAAAAGGTTTCTCGTTTGAATCCCTGAGCCGACAAGGTAAAAATATGTTGTTCTCCCCCTGAACAAGGCAGTTAACCCACTGTTCCCCGGTAGCCCATCATTGTAAAGAAGAATTTGTATGTATGTGGCTGGTTGGCTGCTTTGCTTTAGCTCCAGTGTGAACATCTTTCCACCAACTGCCAGCTTTAGCCTCCATGTTTGTAGAACTGCACCACTTGACGCTGTGCTGCCAGCTCTACCTGGTATCTTTAAGAACGAACATGAATATTATTAGTGACAATCTGAAGCTGTACAGTGTGTGTGTCGGGGAGAATGGGGGTTGAGAAGCGGGTGTCTGCTGCTGCCTAGTCTGTAGGATGGAGTTCAGTGGTCATATCTGAGGCCCCCTCACCACTCACACACAATCAAACAAACCCAGCCACTTCATTATTCATTCAGCTGGTGCTGCTGCACACAACTCTGCTCAGCTTAACTTGTCTGACAGGACTGTGTGTCTCCTGAGTGTGCGTGTGTGTGTTCACAGTGTGTACCGGTGTGTGTTTAAGCCATGTGTATGTGTATATTCCAGAGTAAGTGTGTTTCTGCTATAGTGAGGTAAGTATCTCCATTTGCAATATGTATGGTGTGTTGAAAATGTGCAGCTTGTGAGTCCATGTGGGTATATATAGTATGAGAACTCATAATGGAAACTCAAGTATGCATTTAAAAAGTGCATTTTCAGTGATAGTAAAATGTAAGCAAGTTCAATTCTATCCTAGTGTCTATGCGCCATTTGCCAAGGGGTCTGTGTTGAACTGCTAAGGCAGATAGCTCATATTTGATTTCCAGTCCAGGACACAGGCCAGGACACAGGCCAGGACATAGGCCAGGACATAGGCCAGGACATAGGCCCGGGTACACAGGCCCGGGTACACAAGCCAGGACACAGGCCAGGACACAGGCCCGGGTACACAAGCCAGGACACAGGCCATGACACAGGCCAGGACACAGGCCAGGACACAAGCCAGGACACAGGCCAGGACACAGGCCCAGGTACACAAGCCAGGACACAGGCCAGGACATAGGCCAGGACACAGGCCCGGGTACACAAGCCAGGACACAGACCAGGACACAGGCCAGGACACAGGCCTGGGTACACAAGCCAGGACACAGGCCAGGACACAGGCCCGGGTACACAAGCCAGGACACAGACCAGGACACAGGCCAGGACACAGGCCTGGGTACACAAGCCAGGACACAGGCCAGGACAGAGGCCAGGACACAGGCCCGGGTACACAAGCCAGGACACAGGCCAGGACACAGGCCCGGGTACACAAGCCAGGACACAGGCCAGGACACAGGCCAGGACACAGTCCCGGGTACACAAGCCAGGACACAGGCCAGGACACAGGCCCGGGTACACAAGCCAGGACACAGGCCAGGACACAGGCCAGGACAGAGGCCAGGACACAGGCCAGGACACAGGCCAGGACACATGCCCGGGTACACAAGCCAGGACACAGGCCAGGACACAGGCCAGGACACAGGCCAGGACAGAGGCCAGGACAGAGGCCAGGACACAGGCCAGGACACAGGCCAGGACACAGGCCAGGGTACACAGACCAGGACACAGGCCAGGACACAGGCCAGGACACAGGCCTGGGTACACAAGCCAGGACACAGGCCAGGTCACAGGCCCGGGTACCACAAGCCAGGACAAAGGCCCAGGTACACAAGCCAGGACACAGGCCAGGACACAGGCCCGGGTACACAAGCCAGGACACAGGCCAGGACACAGGCCAGGACCCAGGCCCGGGTACACAAGCCAGGACACAGGCCAGGACACAGGCCAGGACACAGGCCAGGACACAGGCCAGGGTACACAAGCCAGGACACAGGCCAGGACACAGGCCCAGGTACACAAGCCAGGACACAGGCCAGGACACAGGCCTGGGTACACAAGCCAGGACACAGGCCAGGACACAGGCCCGGGTACACAAGCCAGGACACAGGCCAGGACACAGGACAGGACACAGGCCAGGACACAGGCCAGGACACAGGACAGGACACAGGCCAGGACACAGGCCAGGACACAGGCCAAGACACAGGCCAGGACACAGGCCAGGACACAGGCCAGGACACAAGCCCGGGTACACAAACCAGGACACAGGCCAGGACATAGGCCAGGACACAGGCCAGGACACAGGCCAGGTACACAGGCCAGGACACAGGCCAGGACACAGGCCAGGACACAGGCCAGGACACAGGCTCTGTCCTCTGTCCCTCCACCAGCTGTGTGTGTGTTCAGCCACAGGGCCAGAGGAGCAGAGGCACTGATCCTGTCACAGTGCTCCCAGGGTGCTGTTATCTATTGTCTTACTACTGTCTAATTCGCTACTTCTATTCCTCCCTCCTTCACTCTCTCCTCAAGCCTGATTCCATTCTCTTCATCTCCTCCTCTCAACCTCAGTCTCTCTTTCAGAGATCTATTGAATGTGTTTATATTCATCCTCATGAAAGGTCTTAGAATAAGTCATAATTTGACATTATAAACTGGGTGGCTCCAGCCCTGAATGCTAATTGGCTGACAGCCGTGGTAAATCAGACCGTACACCACGGGTATGACAAAACTTATTTTTACTGCTCTAATTATGTTGGTAACCAGTTTATAATAGCAATAAGACCCCTCGGGGGTTTGTGGTATATGGCCAATATACCACATTTACATTTACATTTAAGTCATTTAGCAGATGCTCTTATCCAGAGCGACTTACAAATTGGTGCATTCACCTTATGACATCCAGTAGAACAGTCACTTTACAATAGTGCATCTAAATCTTAAAGGGGGGGGGTGAGAAGGATTACTTATCCTATCCTAGGTATTCCTTAAAGAGGTAGGGTTTCAGGTGTCTCCGGAAGGTGGTGATTGACTCCGCTGTCCTGGCGTCGTGAGGGAGTTTGTTCCACCATTGGGGGGCCAGAGCAGCGAACAGTTTTGACTGGGCTGAGCAGGAACTGTACTTCCTCAGTGGTAGGGAGGCGAGCAGGCCAGAGGTGGATGAACGCAGTGCCCTTGTTTGGGTGTAGGGCCTGATCAGAGCCTGGAGGTACTGAGGTGCCGTTCCCCTCACAGCTCCGTAGGCAAGCACCATGCTCTTGTAGCGGATGCGAGCTTCAACTGGAAGCCAGTGGAGAGAGCGGAGGAGCGGGGTGACGTGAGAGAACTTGGGAAGGTTGAACACCAGACGGGCTGCGGCGTTCTGGATGAGTTGTAGGGGTTTAAATGGCACAGGCAGGGAACCCAGCCAACAGCGAGTTGCAGTAATCCAGACGGGAGATGACAAGTGCCTGGATTAGGACCTGCGCCGCTTCCTGTGTGAGGCAGGGTCGTACTCTGCGGATGTTGTAGAGCATGAACCTACAGGAACGGGCCACCGCCTTGATGTTAGTTGAGAACGACAGGGTGTTGTCCAGGATCACGCCAAGGTTCTTAGCGCTCTGGGAGGAGGACACAATGGAGTTGTCAACCGTGATGGCGAGATCATGGAACGGGCAGTCCTTCCCCGGGAGGAAGAGCAGCTCCATCTTGCCGAGGTTCAGCTTGAGGTGGTGATCCGTCATCCACACTGATATGTCTGTGCAGAGATGCGATTCGCCACCTGGTCATCAGAAGGGGGAAAGGAGAAGATTAATTGTGTGTCCTGCATAGCAATGATAGGAGAGACCATGTGAGGTTATGACAGAGCCAAGTGACTTGGTGTATAGCGAGAATAGGAGAGGGCCTAGAACAGAGCCCTGGGGGACACCAGTGGTGAGAGCGCGTGGTGAGGAGACAGATTCTCGCCACGCCACCTGGTAGGAGCGACCTGTCAGGTAGGACGCAATCCAAGCGTGGGCCGCGCCGGAGATGCCCAACTCGGAGAGGGTGGAGAGGAGGATCTGATGGTTCACAGTATCGAAGGCAGCCGATAGTACTAGAAGGATGAGAGCAGAGGAGAGAGAGTTAGCTTTAGCGGTGCGGAGCGCCTCCGTGATACAGAGAAGAGCAGTCTCAGTTGAATGACTAGTCTTGAAACCTGACTGATTTGGATCAAGAAGGTCATTCAGAGAGAGATAGCGGGAGAGCTGGCCAAGGACGGCACGTTCAAGAGTTTTGGAGAGAAAAGAAAGAAGGGATACTGGTCTGTAGTTGTTGACATCGGAGGGATCGAGTGTAGGTTTTTTCAGAAGGGGTGCAACTCTCGCTCTCTTGAAGACGGAAGGGACGTAGCCAGCGGTCAGGGATGAGTTGATGAGCGAGGTGAGGTAAGGGAGAAGGTCTCCAGAAATGGTCTGGAGAAGAGAGGAGGGGATAGGGTCAAGCGGGCAGGTTGTTGGGCGGCCGGCCGTCACAAGACGCGAGATTTCATCTGGAGAGAGAGGGGAGAAAGAGGTCAGAGCACAGGGTAGGGCAGTGTGAGCAGAACCAGCGGTGCCGTTTGACTTAGCAACAGAGGATCGGATGTCGTCGACCTTCTTTTCAAAATGGTTGACGAAGTCATCTGCAGAGAGGGAGGAGGGGGGAGGGAGGAGGATTCAGGAGGGAGGAGAAGGTGGCAAAGAGCTTCCTAGGGTTAGAGGCAGATGCTTGGAATTTAGAGTGGTAGAAAATGGCTTTAGCAGCAGAGACAGAGGAGGAAAATGTAGAGAGGAGGGAGTGAAAGGATGCCAGGTCCGCAGGGAGGCGAGTTTTCCTCCATTTCCGCTCGGCTGCCCGGAGCCCTGTTCTGTGAGCTCGCAATGAGTCGTCGAGCCACGGGGCGGGAGGGGAGGACCGAGCCGGCCTGGAGGATAGGGGACATAGAGAGTCAAAGGATGCAGAAAGGGAGGAGAGGAGGGTTGAGGAGGCAGAATCAGGAGATAGGTTGGAGAAGGTTTGAGCAGAGGGAAGAGATGATAGGATGGAAGAGGAGAGAGTAGCGGGGGAGAGAGAGCAAAGGTTGGGATGGCGCGATACCATCCGAGTAGGGGCAGTGTGGGAGGTGTTGGATGAGAGCGAGAGGGAAAAGGATACAAGGTAGTGGTCGGAGACTTGGAGGGGAGTTGCAATGAGGTTAGTGGAAGAACAGCATCTAGTAAAGATGAGGTCGAGCGTAGCCTTCCTTGTGAGTAGGGGGAAGGTGAGAGGGTGAGGTCAAAAGAGGAGAGCAGTGGAAAGAAGGAGGCAGAGAGGAATGAGTCAAAGGTAGACGTGGGGAGGTTATGTGAGAGGTGAGCAGGAAAGGAGCTTATTCAAGCTCATTGATGAACTCTCCGAGGGAACCTGGAGGGCGATAAATGATAAGGATGTTAAGCTTGAAAGGGCTGGTAACTGTGACAGCATGGAATTCAAAGGAGGCGATAGACAGATGGGTAAGGGGAGAAAGAGAGAATGACCACTTGGGAGAGATGAGGATCCCGGTGCCACCACCCCGCTGACCAGAAGCTCTCGGGGTGTGCGAGAACACGTGGGCGGACGAAGAGAGAGCAGTAGGAGTAGCAGTGTTGTCTGTGGTGATCCATGTTTCCGTCAGTGCCAAGAAGTCGAGGGACTGGAGGGAGGCATAGGCTGAGATGAACTCTGCCTTGTTGACCGCAGATCGGCAGTTCCAGAGGCTACCGGAGACCTGGAACTCCACGTGGGTCGTGCGCGCTGGGACCACCAGATTAGGGTGGCCGCGGCCACGCGGTGTGGAGCGTGTGTATGGTCTGTGCAGAGAGGAGAGAACAGGGATAAACAGACACATAGTTGACAGGCTACAGAAGAGGCTACGCTAATGCAAAGGAGATTGGAATGAGAAGTGGACTACACGTCTCGAATGTTCAGAAAGTTAAGCTTACGTTGCGAGAATCTTATTGACTAAAATGATTAAAATGATACAGTACTGCTGAAGTAGGCTAGCTGGCAGTGGCTGCGTTGTTGACTTTGTAGGCTAGCAGTGTTGTTTACGTTACGTTGCGTTAAAAGAACGACAATAGCTGGCTAGCTAACCTAGAAAATCGCTCTAGACTACACAATTATCTTTGATACAAAGACGGCTATGTAGCTAGCTACGATCAAACAAATCAAACCGTTGTACTGTAATGAAATGAAATGAAAGTGTGATACTACCTGTGAATGCGACCGGGTTGTTGAGTCCTATTCGGTAGACGTTGGCTAGCTGTTGGCTAGCTGTCGGCTAGCTGTTGGCTAGCTGTTGGCTAGCTGTTGGCTAGCTAGCAGAGTCTCCTACGTTAAGGACGACAAATAGCTGGCTAGCTAACCTCGGTAAATTAAGATAATCACTCTAAGACTACACACTCTAAACTACACAATTATCTTGGATACGAAGACAGCAAAGACAGCTATGTAGCTAGCTAACACTACACTACGGCTCAGGGCTGTATCCAGGCACTCCGCGTTGCGTCATGATTAAAAACAGCCATTAACTGGCCTTAACTGGCCATATACCACA
Source organism: Oncorhynchus gorbuscha (assembly GCF_021184085.1). Lineage (NCBI taxonomy): Eukaryota > Metazoa > Chordata > Actinopteri > Salmoniformes > Salmonidae > Oncorhynchus > Oncorhynchus gorbuscha. The sequence goes on from NC_060192.1 coordinate 27,014,990, forward strand.
CCTCCTCTGGCCTTTTTGCTTAATTATACCATAGATTTTCTTTGCAGTGAGGCTTAGTAGAATGAACACTCTATCTCTCACAGACTGCAACTCGCACGTCACAACCCACTTCACCACACTCAACCCTACATCTATACAAAGCCCCACACCCACACACTCAGACACCCCTCACACTGTGCCCTGAATCCACACACTCCAACCTATTCAAACACAAAGCCACACACCTACAGATGTACACACTACACGCATTGTACAGTCAGAAAAATACACCCACACACAAACCACTAACAACCAAGCACACTGACTCAAATGGGAGAGAGTCAGAAACAGTGTCAACCTTTGTCCCAATTCTAATTGAATTCTAGATGTTGTATTCAACACAGAATCCACACACAGACCCTGTTTCATGGCTCTAGTCTTCATCTACCTGTTTGATGCTGTCTGTGTCACCGCCTGCCTGGGAATGCTCCCTACTACAGATGACAGGTTGCATCGGCTGGGGATTAAGTCCCTTCACATTGGGTTAGAAGGCTAATGCTGCAACATGACCCATCCCTAGTGTATTCACTGCTGAATGCCTGTCTGGTAACACTGCTGAATGCCTATCTGGTAACACTGCTGAATGCCTATCTGGAAACACTGCTGAATGCCTATCTGGTAACACTGTTGAATGCCTATCTGGTAACACTGCTGAATGCCTATCTGGTAACACTGCTGAATGCCTATCTGGTAACACTGCTGAATGCCTATCTGGTAACACTGCTGAATGCCTGTCTGGTAACACTGCTGAATGCCTGGCTGGTAACACTGCTGAATGCCTATCTGGTAACACTGCTGAATGCCTGTCTGGTAACACTGCTGAATGCCTGGCTGGTAACACTGCTGAATGCCTGTCTGGTAACACTGCTGAATGCCTGTCTGGTAACACTGCTGAATGCCTGGCTGGTAACACTGCTGAATGTCTGGCTGGTAACACTGCTGAATGCCTGTCTGGTAACACTGCTGAATGCCTGTCTGGTAACACTGCTGAATGCCTGGCTGGTAACACTGCTGAATGCCTGGCTGGTAACACTGCTGAATGCCTGGCTGGTAACACTGCTGAATGCCTGTCTGGTAACACTGCTGAATGCCTGTCTGGTAACACTGCTGAATGCCTATCTGGTAACACTGCTGAATGCCTGTCTGGTAACACTGCTGAATGCCTGTCTGGTAACACTGCTGAATGCCTATCTGGTAACACTGCTGAATGCCTATCTGGTAACACTGCTGAATGCCTGTCTGGTAACACTGCTGAATGTATGGCTGGTAACACTGCTGAATGTATGGCTGGTAACACTGCTGAATGCCTATCTGGTAACACTGCTGAATGCCTATCTGGTAACACTGCTGAATGCCTATCTGGTAACACTGCTGAATGCCTATCTGGTAACACTGCTGAATGCCTGTCTGGTAACACTGCTGAATGTATGGCTGGTAACACTGCTGAATGTATGGCTGGTAACACTGCTGAATGCCTATCTGGTAACACTGCTGAATGCCTGTCTGGTAACACTGCTGAATGCCTATCTGGTAACACTGCTGAATGTCTGGCTGGTAACACTGCTGAATGCCTATCTGGTAACACTGCTGAATGCCTATCTGGTAACACTGCTGAATGCCTATCTGGTAACACTGCTGAATGCCTATCTGGTAACACTGCTGAATGCCTATCTGGTAACACTGCTGAATACCTATCTGGTAACACTGCTGAATGCCTATCTGGTAACACTGCTGAATGTCTGGCTGGTAATACTGCTGAATGCCTATCTGGTAACACTGCCGAATGCCTATCTGGTAACACTGCTGAATGCCTATCTGGTAACACTGCTGAATACCTATCTGAATGCCTAAACACTGCTGAATGCCTATCTGGTAACACTGCTGAATACCTATCTGGTAACACTGCTGAATGCCTATCTGGTAACACTGCTGAATGTCTGGCTGGTAACACTGCTGAATGCCTATCTGGTAACACTGCTGAATGTCTGGCTGGTAACACTGCTGAATGCCTATCTAGTAACACTGCTGAATGCCTGGCTGGTAACACTGCTGAATGCCTGTCTAGTAACACTGCTGAATGCCTGTCTAGTAACACTGCTGAATGCCTGTCTAGTAACACTGCTGAATGCCTGTCTAGTAACACTGCTGAATGTCTGGCTGGTAACACTGCTGAATGCCTGTCTAGTAACACTGCTGAATGTCTGGCTGGTAACACTGCTGAATGCCTGTCTAGTAACACTGCTGAATGCCTATCTGGTAACACTGCTGAATGCCTATCTGGTAACACTGCTGAATGCCTATCTGGTAACACTGCTGAATGTCTGGCTGGTAACACTGCTGAATGCCTGTCTAGTAACACTGCTGAATGTCTGGCTGGTAACACTGCTGAATGCCTATCTGGTAACACTGCTGAATGTCTGGCTGGTAACACTGCTGAATGCCTATCTGGTAACACTGCTGAATGTCTGGCTGGTAACACTGCTGAATGTCTGGCTGGTAACACTACTGAATGCCTGTCTGGTAACACTGCTGAATGCCTGTCTGGTAACACTGCTGAATGTCTGGCTGGTAACACTGCTGAATGCCTATCTGGTAACACTGCTGAATGCCTATCTGGTAACACTGCTGAATGCCTATCTGGTAACACTGCTGAATGCCTATCTGGTAACACTGCTGAATACCTATCTGGTAACACTGCTGAATGCCTATCTGGTAACACTGCTGAATGTCTGGCTGGTAACACTGCTGAATGCCTATCTGGTAACACTGCTGAATGTCTGGCTGGTAACACTGCTGAATGCCTATCTGGTAACACTGCTGAATGTCTGGCTGGTAACACTGCTTAATGCCTGTCTAGTAACACTGCTGAATGCCTATCTGGTAACACTGCTGAATGTCTGGCTGGTAACACTGCTGAATGCCTATCTGGTAACACTGCTGAATGTCTGGCTGGTAACACTGCTGAATGCCTATCTGGTAACACTGCTGAATGCCTATCTGGTAACACTGCTGAATGCCTATCTGGTAACACTGCTGAATGTCTGGCTGGTAACACTGCTGAATGCCTATCTGGTAACACTGCTGAATGCCTATCTGGTAACACTGCTGAATGCCTATCTGGTAACACTGCTGAATGTCTGGCTGGTAACACTGCTGAATGCCTATCTGGTAACACTGCTGAATGCCTATCTGGTAACACTGCTGAATGCCTGGCTGGTAACACTGCTGAATGCCTGTCTGGTAACACTGCTGAATGTCTGGCTGGTAACACTGCTGAATGCCTGTCTGGTAACACTGCTGAATGCCTATCTGGTAACACTGCTGAATGCCTGTCTGGTAACACTGCTGAATGCCTGGCTGTGGCTGGCTGGCTGGCTGGCTGGTAACACTGCTGAATGTCTGGCTGGTAACACTGCTGAATGTCTGGCTGGTAACACTGCTGAATGCCTGGCTGTGGCTGGCTGGCTGGCTGGCTGACTGGCTGACTGACTGGATGGCTAGAGACATATCTCAGAAAAGAAAAGACTGGTATGAAATAATGTCCTTTGGTGTCAAGGGAAACGGTGGGATCCATACAAGACATTCCTTTGATCCCACACTGTATAAACATGACCATGTCGTCTCCTATAGGAGTGTCAGAGGTATTATTAGCCTCGCCAATGCATCAGATACTATGACAGTGCTCTTATCATACTCTTCAACATAGAGTAGGCTGACACCTTGTGGCATGATGTATAAGTGCAAGAAAATTGGAATTTTGCCCAGGGACACTATTTTTACTGGTTCATTACTCATTTTACGTCATTAAATTCATAATATTCCTGTACAATAGCCTAGATCCTAATTCGCGTAGCGTCTGTCGTTTTTCAACCATTATGCCTCCTCGTCATGGGATGAGACCACTAAAAAATAAGGAATCAGTAGAGAGAATGACAGCGAATATGACTCCTGCATTAGTGGTTTGTGAAAAATGACTGTTTTCCCTGCTCTGTTCATCTGAAATTCTGTTCGGGAAAAATGAGTCGGCTTAACCTGCTGCATTCCAACAAAAAGGCTCCTCTGAATGCCTAAGTCTTTGATGTCGATGACGTGCTCTCTAGTGTTAATGGGGTAAACTGCTACCTCAATATCTGTCACAGGCAGGACTGAATAGAGAGAAAACATGACAGATCAATTAACTGATTATATGAAGGCACAAACATACACACGTGCTTGCACGCACACACACACACACACACACACACACACACACACACACACACACACACACACACACACACACACACACACACACACACACACACACACACACACACACACACACACACACACACACACACACACACACACACACACACACACACACACACACACACACACACACACACACACACACACACGAGTGGTCTGTTTGTCTCTGACTCTGTATCTTCATGTTCCTCTTATGGGTGATGTCAGTTGCTTAGCAACCAAGCTATCAGGGCCCGTTTGTTGCCATGACAACATGGCAGGGGTATCATAGAGAGTAAAGATATGAAAGGCGAGGGAAGGAAAAATGAGAGAGGGGCTGAGAGACCAAGAGAGCGAAAGAGGAGGGGTAGAGAGAGAGAGTGATGAGAGAGTGAGGGAAAGCGAGCACGGGCACAGAGTGAGACATGTTGTTGATGAGTGTTGATGATATGAAACCTGGAGTGTGCAGGTAGGAGGGTGACATCGGCGTTGGCGGTAGCAGAGAATAGGAAATGTACACTTTTTACATGGTAACGTAGTATTCACGCGTTGTGTATAATGTAGATGTTCTGTGTTATACAACATTTGTTGAGTACTGTTTCAATGAAAAGGACTATATGGCTGTTAGATTGCTTTAATCATGGATACAGAACGTTCTAGTTCAAATACCCTCTATCTAATACAATTGGGCTCTCAGTCCAACCTCAGCTGCTGTCAGAATATATGCAGCAACCCAGTTCAATGGGGCCTAGTCCAGTGGGGTCAGGGCTGTTTTCCCTCTGTTTAGCTGCTGTTTCACACCCCTCTGAACCAGTAGTGGTGTGTGGGTAAAATCACTGGGGAAGCCAGTGAAAAAGCCATACTACAACCTGTGTTGTGATAATTGAGTTGTTTGCTCGATAACCTGTTAATGAATATGCCTTGCAACCGTGATATATGGGCCTAAAGACAGAGACAATAAGAAGACACAGTGGCAGAATAACTTCAACCACACCTTTGTTTTATCACAAAACCGGATAGCAGCATCTGTCCAGAGAAGTCCACAAAGCATACTGCGTGTAACAGACAGTTACACGACCTACAGCATGGTCAAGCAAATGAATGTTTCTGGATTTTTCGGCTCACTAAACAACCATTGATTTAGAACCACAGAGAGATACTGCAAGTCTCAAAGAAAACAGGAGCTGCCTCCACTATTCCAGCATCATTTCAACTTCAACATCATCAAATCACCTCTGCTTAGTCTAATACAGTGACAATTAAAAGATACCAAACACAATTTAGTCCAATCAACGTAAGCTAAATATGATGTGGCTGTCCATGGTTGTGATTTCTCTGTGTGTGTGTGTGTGTGCGCGTTTTTGCAAATATGTTGACTCACCCTACTTGTAGAGAAACACCAACGCCATCCTCCTCTCTTTCATGTTGACAAAACGGTCTATCACCCTGTCATACAGTACACACATTTAGTTTTTGTTGTCCCAGGCTACCTGGCTAAAATGCTTGCTCGCTAGCCTAACTTCCATTCATGGGCAACGTTAGCTAGTTAACATCAGCCTTCTACATCTAGCTACATATTGAACTTCCATCCTCTCAGGCTAGGGGCACAACAATGTGTGAATTAATGGTTGGATTAGAATTGCCATTGTAGCCGAATCCCTGTCTCCAACCATGGATCATTTAGAAATGGCCAACTTTAGCTAGCTGCCTAGCTAGCCACCGGAGAACAACACAACGAGATGCAGCAATTTAAGTTGTTTCTGTCAATGACGTGCTCTCAATACGATTTGATAGGAGTGACGCCAAAATCCAAGCGGGCTTCCCTGTTCGCTCGGTCGGATGCTTTCACCAGTGAGATACATTCAGCCTCTTGCAAATTGAAGGAATATTTTGAAACACAGAGACAAAATATAGATAATTTTATATGTTTAAAAAAAAGAAGCCTTGGGAGAAGCCTGGCTTCCCTTGGCCTCCAGGAATACATGCCACTGCTCTGAACAGACTGAAAATAACACAATATTATGTAGCTGTGGTATGAATGTAGTTGGCTCTGGGCTAGCACACAGACCTTTACCCTGTTTACACCTGGCATTTGTGTTACATGCTCTGTGGCCACATCCACTCACATGAATCCATAGTGGGCAGGTGTGGATGGATGCTATAACCCAGATAGGGCTGGGCTCAGGCAAATCAACCTCCGGAGGTGAATGTGTTCTGGTTGTTCTGTGGCTATAGGTTGTTTTGAAATTGAACCAGCCTGTGGGTCATTTGAATTGCAGATGAGTTGGCCTATTACTACTACTGTTTCTTAGGTAGCTCCACATCATGTTGATTAGAATGTCAAATCAAATCAAATCACATTTTATTTGTCACATACACATGGTTAGCAGATGTTAATGCGAGTGTAGCGAAATGCTTGTGCTTCTAGTTCCGACAATGCAGTAATAACCAACAAGTAATCTAACTAACAATTCCAAAACTACTGTCTTATACAAATCAGTGGAGGGGGATAAAGAATATGTACATAAAGATATATGAATGAGTGATGGTACAGAGCGGCATAGGCAAGATACAGTAGATGGTATCGAGTACAGTATATACATATGAGATGAGTATGTAAACAAAGTGGCATAGTTAAAGTGGCTAGTGATACATGTATTACATAAGGATGCAGTAGATGATATAGAGTACAGTATATACGTATACATATGAGATGAATAATGTAGGGTATGTAAACATTATATTAGGTAGCATTGTTTAAAGTGGCTAGTGATATATTTCCCATCATTTCCCATCAATTCCCATTATTAAAGTGGCTGGAGTTGAGTCAGTGTGTTGGCAGTGTAATGTGTACTCCAAGTGCTGCCAGAACACAGTTGGATATTATATAACCAACTTTAATTGACCATGCACAGATTGTCTGAAATTACAAATATTTTGGTTGAATTCAATGCTAGTCCAAATTTGAACATAGATTTCGTTTAAAGCTGCAATGATATCACAGTCCAATACCAAGTTCCTCCACTGACCTGAGTCATATAGGAGGAATCCAAATGAGGGGGAAGGTATGTGAGAGAGAGGGACAGAGAGGGAGGGAGGGAGGTAGTGAGGGAGGGAGGGAGGTAGTGAGGGAGGGAGGGATATGGTGTGGAGGGATGAGGGAGGAAGAGAGGGAGGTGGAATGAGAGAGAGAGAGAGAGAGAGAGAGAGAGAGAGAGAGAGAGAGAGAGAGAGAGAGAGAGAGAGAGAGAGAGAGAGAGAGAGAGAGAGAGAGAGAGAGAGAGAGAGAGAGAGAGAGAGAGAGAGAGAGAGAGAGAGAGAGAGAGAGAGAGGAGCAGAGGTAGGGAGATGAGTGGAGGGATTGAGGGGCTATGAACAGTACTGTACGTTTGAAGGGAAGAGCAGAAAATACATGCAAAAGCGTAGGTGAGGTCTACACTCACTCTCTCTTCCTCTCTCTCTGTTTCACTCTCTCTTCCTCTCTCCTTCTCTCTGCTTCACTCTCTCTTCCTCTCTCCTTCTCTGTTCCTCCCTCTCTCCATCGCTCTCAATCCCTCTCTCTCTTCCCTCCCTCTCTCACTGGCTGTGACGAACATATTTTGTGAGTCACGGCTGGATCAGTCAACCAGCTCTCTCTGTTCAGACCCTAGACTTAACACCGAGACGTAGCCAACACCAACTCTGGCTTCCAGGAAAAACTCTCTCTCCTCATCTGCTACGATAACCCCCCCCCCCTCTTTTCCCCTCCCCGCCTCTCTTTTTTATTCCCCCAGCCCATTCACAGTCTCCCATCGCTCTCTCTCTCTCTTTTTCTATTCCTCCGTCCCTCCTTTCCTCCTTTACTACTGGCGTCTGAGAGGCTGTTTTTCTGTGTGTCTTGCTCATGAAGGGCCGCAACAAGCTCCCTTCGCTCTGCTCGTGTGTGGTAGGTAGATTTACCTCTGTGTCTTTCGGTATTACCCCTCATCCGTCTCTCCGTCTATGTCTGGCATGTCGGTCAAAGTGTCGTTGATGAGTGGTAGTTGCTGTGGGAACGGTGGTCAATCTGTCTGCCTGGTTGTTTGTCGGTCTGTCTGTAGGTCTGTCTGCCTGGTCCCCTATAGCTTAGCACCAATAGGAGCTGGAGGTAAAAGCTCTGTTTTTGTCATATGTTGTGCATGCTGTGTTTGGGTGTGTTCCTTAGATTTATAGTTATGCAGTTATGTACGTGTGTGTATGGGAGGGTGGGCTGAATCAGCGTATGAATGTGGCCTGGTATATGTGGTGTGTGTGTCGGGGTAAGTGCGTATAGAGAGTGGTTCAAGTGGACTTGTTGAAGACAGGAGTACATGCCTCCTCTGGTTTTGTGTTAGATTATATTTATTTGGGTGCGTTTGGAAGGTTGTTTCTCTGTACAGTGTGTGTATGTATAGTGTTTGTACATACAGTATGTGTGTAAGTGCACAAATAGGAACATGAGAGCATTGATTAGTTACTGGTAGCTCAGGTCTCCCCCAGGCTTAGTTACTGAGTGGACAAAACGGGGCCTGAGCTGTCTGGCCATGATTGTGTGTGTGTGACAGTCTCACTGTGTTTGTTGTGTCTCAGGATGGTGTGTGACAGTCTCACTGTGTTTGTTGTGTCTCAGGGTGGTGTGTGACAGTCTCACTGTGTTTGTTGTGTCTCAGGGTGGTGTGTGACAGTCTCACTGTGTTTGTTGTGTCTCAGGATGGTGTGTGACAGTCTCACTGTGTTTGTTGTGTCTCAGGGTGGTGTGTGACAGTCTCACTGTGTTTGTTGTGTCTCAGGATGGTGTGTGACAGTCTCACTGTGTGTGTTGTGTCTCAGGGTGGTGTGTGACAGTCTCACTGTGTGTGCTGTCTCAGGGTGGTGTGTGACAGTCTCACTGTGTGTGTTGTGTCTCAGGGTGGTGTGTGACAGTCTCACTGTGTGTGCTGTCTCAGGGTGGTGTGTGATAGTCTCACTGTGTTTCTTGTGTCTCAGGATGGTGTGTGATAGTCTCACTGTGTTTGTTGTGTCTCAGGATGGTGTGTGACAGTCTCACTGTGTTTGTTGTGTCTCAGGGTGGTGTGTGACAGTCTCACTGTGTTTGTTGTGTCTCAGGGTGGTGTGTGACAGTCTTACTGTGTTTGTTGTGTTTCGGGGTGGTGTGTGACAGTCTCACTGTGTTTGTTGTGTCTCAGGGTGGTGTGTGACAGTCTCACTGTGTTTCTTGTGTCTCGGGGTGGTGTGTGACAGTCTCACTGTGTTTCTTGTGTCTCAGGGTGGTGTGTGACAGTCTCACTGTGTTTCTTGTGTCTCAGGGTGGTGTGTGACAGTCTCACTGTGTTTGTTGTGTCTCAGGGTGGTGTGTGACAGTCTCACTGTGTTTGTTGTGTCTTAGGGTGGTGTGTGACAGTCTCACTGTGTTTCTTGTGTCTCAGGGTGGTGTGTGACAGTCTCACTGTGTTTGTTGTGTCTCAGGGTGGTATGTGACAGTCTCACTGTGTGTGTGGTGTCTCAGGGTGGTGAAACAAGGTGAAATGTATGTCAGGTCATTGTTAAATAAATTATTCAAGGTGGATGTAATTCACATACAGAAGAACCTACATTTTACATGGAAATACAGGAAGAACATGTGTTTTCAAAAAGGGTGAAGTATATACGACCGCTGTCTTAAGTGACCAACCTTCTTGTTTACTGTGCCTTTAAAGAGGCAACATGTCTCTGGCTATCCCACTGTTTGGCAGAATTCCTGCAGATATGCTGTGATCTTTTCCTGTAATGTTAGTGTTTACCAATCAATTGATTAGAGACCCCCACGATTGGACCATATTGTTCCAGCCCACCACTATAGCACACCTGATTCAGCTAGTCAAATGACCAAGTCTTTGATTAAGAGTGAATCAGGTGTACTTGTTGAGCTGGAACAAAAATGTTCAGTCCTTGTGGGTCCCTGACAAGATTTTTCCTTTTCATGTTGTCCAACACTGCTGCTGTAGGCCTTCAACAGGTACAGATGTAGGAGCTTAATTTGATCACTCATTTGATGCAGATAATCTCTCTGCACTGCAGGAAATTGCGACAAGCTTTTTGATTTACATAAATTCACTGAAAACTCAATATTTGGTATTTTATGAGGATCCCCATTTGCTGTTGTGAAAGCAACAGCTACTCTTCCTGGGGTCCACACAGAACATGACATAATACACAACATTAATAGACAAGAACACCTCAAAGACAGAACTACACACATTTAAAGGTTTTGTGATAAAAACCTTTAAATGACACACATACTATGTTTAATTTCCGTGTTAAGTCAGTAGTAAAAATATAAAAGAGTAGCGGGCCAAGAGAGCTGCCCTGCCGTGCACTACACAGTTTAACATTACAGAAGCTTCCATTAAAGAAATTCCTCTGTGTTCTATTAGATAGATATTTCTGAATCCACTATGTGGCAGAGGTTGAAAAGCCCTAAGACATATGTTTTTTTCTACAGCAGGTTATGGTCAATAATGTCAAAGCCTGCATTGAAATCAAACAGTAAAGCTCCCACAATCTTCTAATTACCAATTTCTTTCAACCAATCATCAGTCATTTGTGTCAGTGCAGTAAATCAAATCAAATTGCATTTCTCACATGCGCTGAATACAACTGGTGTAGACTTTACTGTGAAATACTTGCTTATCAGCCCTTCCCAACAATGCAGAGTTTAAAAATAATCATAAAATAGTAACACGAGGAATACAGTAAAATACACAAGAATGGAGCTATATACAGGGAGTACCAGTACCAGATCAATGTGGAGCTATATACAGGGAGTACCAGTACCAGATCAATGTGGAGCTATATACAGGGAGTACCAGTACCAGATCAATGTGGAGCTATATACAGGGAGTACCAGTACCAGATCAATGTGGAGCTATATACAGGGAGTACCAGTACCAGATCAATGTGGAGCTATATACAGGGAGTACCAGTACCAGATCAATGTGGAGCTATATACAGGGAGTACCAGTACCAGATCAATGTGGAGCTATATACAGGGAGTACCAGTACCAGATCAATGTGGAGCTATATACAGGGAGTACCAGTACCAGATCAATGTGGAGCTATATACAGGGAGTACCAGTACCAGATCAATGTGGAGCTATATCCAGGGAGTACCAGTACCAGATCAATGTGGAGCTATATCCAGGGAGTACCAGTACCAGATCAATGTGGAGCTATATACAGGGAGTACCAGTACCAGATCAATGTGGTGCTATATACAGGGAGTACCAGTACCAGATCAATGTGGAGCTACATACAGGGAGTGCCAGTACCAGATCAATGTGGAGCTATATACAGGGAGTACCAGTACCAGATCAATGTGGAGCTATATACAGGGAGTACCAGATCAATGTGGAGCTACATACAGGGAGTACCAGTACCAGATCAATGTGGAGCTATATACAGGGAGTACCAGATCAATGTGGAGCTACATACAGGGAGTACCAGTACCAGATCAATGTGGAGCTATATACAGGGAGTACCAGTACCAGATCAATGTGGAGCTATATACAGGGAGTACCAGTACCAGATCAATGTGGAGCTATATACAGGGAGTACCAGATCAATGTGAAGCTATATACAGGGAGTACCAGTACCAGATCAATGTGGAGCTATATACAGGGAGTACCAGATCAATGTGGAGCTATATACAGGGAGTACCAGATCAATGTGGAGCTATATACAGGGAGTACCAGTACCAGATCAATGTGGAGCTATATACAGGGAGTACCAGATCAATGTGGAGCTATATACAGGGAGTACCAGATCAATGTGGAGCTACATACAGGGAGTACCAGTACCAGATCAATGTGGAGCTATATCCAGGGAGTACCAGTACCAGATCAATGTGGAGCTATATCCAGGGAGTACCAGTACCAGATCAATGTGGAGCTATATACAGGGAGTACCAGTACCAGATCAATGTGGTGCTATATACAGGGAGTACCAGTACCAGATCAATGTGGAGCTACATACAGGGAGTGCCAGTACCAGATCAATGTGGAGCTATATACAGGGAGTACCAGTACCAGATCAATGTGGAGCTATATACAGGGAGTACCAGATCAATGTGGAGCTACATACAGGGAGTACCAGTACCAGATCAATGTGGAGCTATATACAGGGAGTACCAGATCAATGTGGAGCTACATACAGGGAGTACCAGTACCAGATCAATGTGGAGCTATATACAGGGAGTACCAGTACCAGATCAATGTGGAGCTATATACAGGGAGTACCAGTACCAGATCAATGTGGTGCTATATACAGGGAGTACCAGTACCAGATCAATGTGGAGCTATATACAGGGAGTACCAGTACCAGATCAATGTGGAGCTATATCCAGGGAGTACCAGTACCAGATCAATGTGGAGCTATATCCAGGGAGTACCAGTACCAGATCAATGTGGAGCTATATCCAGGGAGTACCAGTACCAGATCAATGTGCAGAGGTACGAGGTACTTGAGGTAGACATGTACACAAAGGCAGGGTGAAGTGGCTAAGCATCAGGATTTATAATAATAAGAGTAAAATAAAGACCAGAGCAGCAGAATGCTCTTCTTTATAAGCATGCTGAAAGTCTGTTGTTCATTTGTTTACAGAGAAGTAGCATTATATCTGGTCATTATTATTTCTTCTTAAGTTTGCTAAGAGTTGGTAGCAAGCTGATTGGTCGGCTCGTCGAACATCTAATTTCAAAATCATGGGCAATTATTAAGGAGTTGGTCCTCCCTTCGCTGCGAAAACAGCCTACACTCTTCTGGGAAGGCTTTCCACTAGATGTTGGAACATTGCTGCTGGGACTTGCTTCCATTCAGCCACAAGAGCATTAGTGCGGTCGGGCACTGATGTTGGGCAATTAGGCCTGGCTCGCAGTCGGCGTTCCAATTCATCCCAAAGGTGTTCGATGGGGTTGAGGTCAGGGTTCGGTGCAAGCCAGCCAAGTTCTTCCAAACAGATCTCGACAAACCATTTCTGCATGGACCTTACTTTTCTGCATGAGGTCATTGTCATGCTGAAACAGGAAAGGGCCTTCCCCAAACAGAATAGTCTAGGATCTCATTGTAGGCTGTAGCGTTAAGATTTCCCTTCACTGGAACTAAGGGGCTTAGCACGAACCATGAAAAACAGCCCCAGACCATTATTCCTCCACCACCAAACTTTGCAGTTGGCACTATGCATTGGGGCAGGTAGCGTTCTCCTGGCATCCATCGGACTGCCAGATGGTGAAGAGTGATACATCACTCCAGAGAACGCGTTGCCATTGCTCCACAATCCAATGGCAGCAAGCTTTACACCACTCCAGCCGACGGTTGGCATTGCAAATCTTAGGCTTGTGTGCGGCTGCTCGGCCATGGAAACCCATTTCATGAAGCTTCCTACAAACAGTTATTGTGTTAACATTGTTTCAAGAGGTTTGTACCTCGGTATTGAGTGTTACAACAGAGGACAGACGATTATGGTATCATTCTGTGAGCTTGTGTGGCCTACCACTTCGCGCCTGAGCCGTTGTTGCTACTAGACGTTTCCACTTCACAATAACAGCATTGGCAGTTGACCGGGGCAGCTGTAGCAGGGCAGAGATTTGGAAAGTTGGCATCATATGACGGTGCCACGTTGAATGTCACGGAGCTCTTCAGTAAGGCCATTCTACAGCCAATGTTTGTCTATGGAGATTGCATCTGTCAGCAACGGGTGTGGCTGAAATAGCCGAATCCACTCATTTGAAGGGGTGTCCACATAATTTTGTATATATAGTATATTATCCAAATAATGAATGTTAGCACTTGGTGACCCATAGCCGCACCCCAAAACAAGAGGCATCAGCTGAAGCAGGTGAATGTGAAACTATACACCTCTTCAACAGTACTAGACATGAGATCCTCTCTAAGATTTACAGGAATATGGCTCTGAACATATTTTACATTTACATTTAAGTCATTTAGCAGACGCTCTTATCCAGAGCGACTTACAAATTGGTGCATTCACCTTATGACATCCAGTGGAACAGTCACTTTACAAAAGTGCATCTAAATCTTAAAGGGGGGGGGTGAGAGGGAATACTTATCCTATCCTAGGTATTCCTTAAAGAGGTGGGGTTTCAGGTGTCTCCGGAAGGTGGTGATTGACTCCGCTGTCCTGGCGTCATGAGGGAGTTTGTTCCACCATTGGGGGGCCAGAGCAGCGAACAGTTTTGACTGGGCTGAGCGGGAGCTGTACTTCCTCAGTGGTAGGGAGGCGAGCAGGCCAGAGGTGGATGAACACAGTGCCCTTGTTTGGGTGTAGGGCCTGATCAGAGCCTGGGGGTACTGAGGTGCCGTTCCCCTCACAGCTCCGTAGGCAAGCACCATGGTCTTGTAGCGGATGCGAGCTTCAACTGGAAGCCAGTGGAGAGAACGGAGGAGCGGGGTGACGTGAGAGAACTTGGGAAGGTTGAACACCAGACGGGCTGCGGCGTTCTGGATGAGTTGAAGGGGTTTAATGGCACAGGCAGGGAGCCCAGCCAACAGCGAGTTGCAGTAGTCCAGACGGGAGATGACAAGTGCCTGGATTAGGACCTGCGCCGCTTCCTGTGTGAGGCAGGGTCGTACTCTGCGGATGTTGTAGAGCATGAACCTACAGGAACGGGTCACCGCCTTGATGTTGGTTGAGAACGACAGGGTGTTGTCCAGGATCACACCAAGGTTCTTAGCGCTCTGGGAGGAGGACACAATGGAGTTGTCAACCGTGATGGCGAGATCATAGAACGGGCAGTCCTTCCCCGGGAGGAAGAGCAGCTCCGTCTTGCCGAGGTTCAGCTTGAGGTGGTGATCCGTCATCCACACTGATATGTCTGCCAGACATGCAGAGATGCGATTCGCCACCTGGTCATCAGAAGGGGGAAAGGAGAAGATTAGTTGTGTGTCGTCTGCATAGCAATGATAGGAGAGACCATGTGAGGTTATGACAGAGCCAAGTGACTTGGTGTATAGCGAGAATAGGAGAGGGCCTAGAACAGAGCCCTGGGGGACACCAGTGG